>NW_015164215.1:371955-451199 GCF_001447785.1 Gekko japonicus
GGGGGGGGGGGCTTTGGAAGGTGCTGGGCAGCCTTCTCTGCAGTGCAGCCCACTGAGCTATCACCCTGATAAAGTGCAGGCCTTGCAGCTGAGGGAGAGCGGCCACGATGGGCAGCAAAGGTGAGTGCTTTGCCTGCTTGCCGCCGCTTGCTAGGTCCGCCTCCTTCTCCCTCGTTGAGGGGTTGCTGCTCTCTCGGCTATCCCCTTCGCCAGCTCACTCCAGACTGAGGGCAAAACGCTGCCCGCCGGCTCGGTGGGGGGGTGGCGAGCCAATGCAGCAAGCCAATGCAGCCACGGGATTGGGAGACTGTGAGAGCAGGCGAAAGGTTGTGGAAGTGTGTCCAGGAGGGACACTAAAACTCTTTTATTATAAGGGGAGATAGCATAGCTTATTCTAAGCAGCAGTATAAAGAAGGTAGAAGGTTTTCACTTCAGTTTAAAAAACAGTATGATTGTGCTTCATAATCTTGTTTCATCATACTCTGATTCCTGAGGGGGAAATGGTAGACTTGGGGAAACTACTATTTTTCACACCTTGAAGAACCAGAAAATCAGCAAATTCCTATACATTTTATAGATATCTGAAAACCAAGATATTTGGTGTGTGCTATTGAAACAGCTAAAACTTTATCCATATTCCCCAACGGTTCAAGCTAATGCTAAAGCACTATTCAGAGAATATAGCATAATGCAATGAAATGATGTGTAATGAAAATCTGTATCATTTGGTATTCCTTATTGCAATCAGCCATCTATTCAGCCTTCCTGGATATGCTCATGAATAAGATATATGACATACCAATACATTTTCCTCCTATAAGAACATGTTATCATGCTCAGTAACACTGAAAGGGGAGTATTTTATATTTCATTTTCAATATGAATGGTATTGCCCTCAGATATTTTTTTTAAAAAATGAATAGAATTATGTACTATAATTTCATCTATTTATCTCCATTTAAATTAGGAAAAATTGTAATCATTATAAACTAGACGTTTAACAATGAAGACAATGGAGACTATTACATGAATGGGAGAAAGTGCTGAGAATATTGTCCCTTATTAAACAGTATTTAGAGGATGCTGTGATATACATGATGGTATTAGAATTCTTAGTCTATGAAGATTAAATTGTCTTAATGATACCACTATTTATAATAAAAATAATTACATGTGGGTGTAATATCTAAGTTATATGAAAAGGTAAAGGTAAAGGTTCCCTTGCTCGAAAGCCAGTCGAATCCGACTCTAGGGTTGTGGGGCTCATCTCCGTTTCAAAGCCGAAGAGCCAGCGCTGTCCGAAGACGTTTCCGTAGTCATGTGGCCGGCATGACTAAACACCAAGGCGCACGGAACGCTGTTACCTTCCCACCGAAGTGGTACCTATTTATCTACTTGCAATTTCTTGCTTTCGAACTGCTAGGTTGGCAGGAGCTGGAACTAGAGACAGGAGCTCACCCCGTCTTGCGGCACCCGGGTCTTGAACTCCTGAACTACTGACCTTCAACAGCCTGCAGTTCAGCGTCTTAACCACTTGAGCCACCGCAGCTCCAGTTATATCCAGTTATATATCCAGTTATATGAACTCGACAATAATTCAAATAAGATTGAGGTGCTGTTGACTGGAGCTGGTGGTGATCATGGAACTGGAAAACTGCTTAATCTGGGTGGGGTTGTATTCCCCTTGAAGAAGCATATTCATAACTCGGTGATGCTATGGGGTCTTGGTCTACACTTGAGCACTCAGATTTAATTTGTATTACAGCTGTATTACAGTGCACCTTTAACCAGTTTCAGCCAATTCACCAATTTTGGTCCTTTCTTGAGAAAAATCATCCATCCACAGTAGCCATGCTATTGTCACCACCAGTAGGCTGATGTGATATTCCCTATATGGTGCTGCTGTTAAAGGTAGCCCAGAAGCTTGACTAAGTTCAGAAGGAAGTTGCAAGACTGCTAGCTGGTGGGGACAAGTGACAGCATGTTATATTAGAGCTTAATGTACTGCCTGCTCATGTCCTGTACCAAACCAACACATTAAATTTGACTTTTAAATCCCTGATGCTCGATTTTATGTTTCCCAATTTGAGGGTTTTAGAAGATATCAGCAAAGCATTGGGCCTTTTTGCCCCTGGGTGTGGAATGCTTTTCCCCTTTTCCTATGCCTGGCACCATCTTTTTGCACTGAACCAAGAATTCTTAAAAATCTCTGCTAGCTTTTAATTGATTGATTGATTCCACAACATTTACTATGGTGCACAAGTTAGTAATACACTAAAAGTCAAACTAGACACATAATGTGGTGATCCAAATGTCTTTCTTCACAGACCCACATATCAAAGTATATAGCAGGGACTGCAGGATGGGACGGAGTAAGTGGGTGAGGGAAGCTAAATCCCATTCCCTGCTCTGCTGTACTTTATGTTCTGCTGTTAAGGCAGACAGAAAGAGGGGCCATGCATGCATAACAGGGATTCATGGAGGAGTTCAATACCTTTCTTCCCATCTCCAAACAGCCTTGCTGACTGAGAGATTTTTGTTTCGGCTTGGCTTGCTGTAACTGTTTTCTTGGGCATATTCCCTACTATAAAATCTTTCTCCAATTATATTGTATTATGAGATCAGTAAATTCAGTGATTAATTGCTGTGGTGTATTATTTCTTTCAGTCCAGATGCTAAGAAGATACTTCTTTTGTACAGAAAACCTAGTAATAGCTGTTCCATATGGAAATGTTTTCTTTCTCTCTGTCTGCCTCCTTGGAATTGCTACAGAATTTCAACACAAATTCCCTCTGAATTACTAACATGGGCAAGATTTTTTTAAATAACTAGTTGAGAAAGATCAAAGTAGAGACATCAGGTTATATGGAGCTGGTATTGATCAACATGACTTTCTTCAAGCAAAACGGGACATTCAGCCCGGGTTGCATGCATGTTGTGAGTTTTATTTGTGCTTTTATGTGTGTGAATCTCTTCTTTTTTTTAAAGCTCAGAAAAAATAATATAACTGGATAAATCAAGCTATGTTTACTTAAATCCATGAAGCATAAAAGCTGTTATATAGATTCAGGTGGGTATCTGTGCTGGTCTGAAGCAACAGAACACAGTTTGAGTCTAATGGCACTTTTAAGACCAACAAAGTTTTATTTAAGGTGTAAGCTTTCATGTGCAAGCACCCTTCCTCAGACAAATTGAAACAAAATTTCTCCAAGCCTTACATACAGGAAGATGGGGGGTGGGGGTGGAAGCATCAGAAAGAACCAGTCAGAGTTAAGATGCATAAGTGAAGCTGAGATTGGATCAGGATTGTAAAATAATGAATGACAGCAAATTAGCCCACAAATGTGAGAACTAACAAACAGATGGGAGAATGAAGCCTGAGTCCAGCGGCATCCCAAGACCAACCAAGCTCAACCCTGGGTACATGTGAGAACACAGAAACTCTGCATGTGTAGATGCACACTTCTTCAAATATACAGAAACAGATTTCCTCAAATATTACGTACAGGTAGGGGGGGTTAGTTGCCAGGAAAAGCTAATTAGAGTCAAAATGCATAAATAACTGAGCAATAAATACATCTAAGATTGCAATAACACATTTGGTAAGACATGTAAATAGCAGCAAATTGGTATACAGATAATAAAGCAATTAACAACTGGTGAGAAAAGTTTTGAGTCCAGTGGCACCTTTTAAGACTAACAAAGTCTACTTTACGGGTATAAGTGAAAACCGAGTAACTTAGTGTATGTAGTGGGATAAGAAGCCAATATCTCTGTTAAACCCTGTGAGTTCCATTATCCTGAGTATTGTAATAACTTGTAATTCAGCAATATCCCATTCCAGTCCATTTCTGAAATTCCTTTGCAATAGAACAACTACATTGAGGTCCCCTACTGAGTGCCCTGGGAGGTTGAAATGTTCTCCTACAAGTTTTTAACCAGTCCTCATAAGGCAGCTGCTCTAGCCCCCTGATCATTTTGGTTGCTCTTTTCTATACCCTTCCAAGCTCTACAATATCCTTTTTCAGATGTGGTGACCAGAACTGTACACATATTCCTAGTGTGGCCTCACCATATATTTGAATAAAGGCAGTATGATAGCAGCAATTTATTTCTCTATTCCTGTTCAAACGATGGCCATCAGGGTTTGTCCTTCTATGTTCTTAACGATTTTATCTTTAATAATGCTTTCCATCAATTTAAATGGAACTGACATTAAGCTAACCAGCCTGTAATTTCCCAGATCCCCTACACTCTTTTAGCCCTCAGGACAAAATATTTCTGCTTACCCAGACTTTTAACTATGGGACTGATTTTTTTTTTAACATTACATTAGTGTCTGCTTTTAGTCTGAAAAATGTTTAAAACTCATTTTAAGCTCCTCCCTGTTTTATGTTGTGTTGTGCTCTAGTTGGGTTTAATGCTGGATTTTAATTACTGTATTTTATGATGTTGTAAACTGTATTATGTTTTATTTTGTAAACTGCCTCAAGTAGGTTTTGCTTAGAAAGGCAGCTTATTAATTTTCAAATAAATTAAAATCTGATAACAATACCCTCCAAGAGTTACTAAGTGGCCATGCTATCCCTCTTGGTGGCCTAGAATACAATCGAGTCTTTTTTAGAGGGCATTAAACTCCTTGATAGACTGTTTCTTAGCATTTTCTTTGTCCTGAATAATCTCAAAGGTTTCAAGGATCAAATATAAGAAACATGTCCAATATCACGAACAAAAATGTCAAAAATAACGTACATCTTTTTGAATTCAATTCTCCTGGTAACAGACACATTTTGTTTCTGGGACCAATTACTCTGTATGTGGAGAAATCAAGGTCACATTCCAATCAGCAACTCCTTACACTTTTAGAAACTCTGGCATCTAGTCAAAGAGTTAAGAACTCTCTCTCTGTGTGTGTATGTGTGTGTGTTTGTGTGTGTGTGTTTGTGTGTGTGTGTATTTGGAGATGGAATAGTCAAAGGATAAGATATTTCTTTATATTTATTTATTTATTCATTAGATTTGTACCCTGCCCTCCCCAATGGGCTCAGGGCGGCTACAACAGAGGCAATTGCCATAACAACAGTTAAAACAACATAAAAACAATCATTAAACAGTATAAAACAATCATTAAGTAAAGTGCAGTGCTCTTGATGTTAAATTTTTTTTAATCCAAGATGAGTTCCATTCATCAACCTAACCTGACAACATACATTCTTCAGTTAACTAGGCATCTGCCCTGGGCCGGCTCACCTCCAGATCTAATCCACCGTCGAAGATGGCAACTCGGTGGTGGTACAGTGATGGCGGCGGCTCCTAGGCAAAGGTCTGGCGGAAGAGCTCCGTCTTGCAGACCCTGCAGAACTGTGCCAGGTCCCGCAGGTCCCAAACCTGCTTTGGGAGCTCATTCCACCAGACAGGAGCCGCCGCCGAGAAAGCCCTGGCCCTGGTTGCAGCCAGCTTGCTGTCCTTGGGGCTAGGAACCACCAGTAGGTGCTGCGACTTCGACCGTAGCGCTCTTGAGGGAACATATGAAGAAAGGTGGTCCCTTAGGTACGCTGGACCCTGGCCATGGGAGAAAAAGAATGGCAGCTGCAGATGGGAAAGAAGAAGGAGAAAATGCCAAATTTGGGCTGGGGTGTTAAGGAAAGAGCAGTGTATGATCCAAGGAGGACCCTCTGTATCTGAAGTCCCACAAATATCTGCAACCATCCATTCTTGTCTACAGATTGAGTTAGCAATGAACAAACTATTGTGGCAGGGTGAAAGTTAACACCTGAGATTCAGCAAAGGACCCTTTTATTTTTTGTCAGCTGTTAAAGATCCTTGACATGAAAGACAATAGACTACCAAACTAGACTAGATGCTGGGAGACCTGTGAATAGATTTCCAAGTAGGTTTTTAAAAAAGGTCATTAACAACAGGTATTGTACAATGTCCCAATTTGGATTTGGCTATGGTGCAAAAAGGATGGTTTTAATTATTTCCTCCTGCTCACAATTTTGCTGCATGAAACGAATACTTCTACTGAACTGCTGTTTGTCTTGGGGGAGGGGGATACAGGCACCATCTTGGAAAAAGTGCAGAAGAGGACAACTAAAATGATTGAGGGGGTGGAGCAGCTTCCCTATGAAAAAAGGTTAAAGAGGTTAGGTCTCTTTAGTTTGGAGAAATGATGACTGAGGGGTGACACAATAGAGGTTTACAAAATTATGCATGGGATAGAGCAGGTAGTGAAAGAAGTACTTTTCTCCCTTTCTCACAATACAAGAATTTGTGGGCGCTCAATGAAATCAATGAGCAGTAAGCTTAGAATAGATAAAAGGAAGTACTTATTCACCCAAAGAGTAATTAACATGTAGAATTCACTGACACAAGAAGTGTTGGGGGATTTCAAGGTCCAAGAAATTGCCTGGGACCACCACTAATCTTCTATGGGCTGGATTGAGACTGCCAAGAAAGTTTTCACAGACAGACACAATCAATACAGTGGCTTTACCTTAGAAACTATCTATTGTTCAGACTGGCAGTTTGGCCTGGCAGCCAAACGTTTCAGTAGCGGTTCCGTAGTGGATTAAAGGGGCAGGTTCACACAGGCACATATGTCAGGTGTTCCCCAGCCATACTCAAGCCATCTTGTGCCGCTTCCCTCCCAAGTTTAAAAGATACCAGGTGAAAGGGGTAGCAAACCATGTGTAGAGTGGGTTGATTCCAGTTCCCTGAGTGTGAATGCAAGCGCTGCTAAGGCAGGAACAACCCGCAGTAATTGATAATAGGCACCGGCTGTTTCTGCAGGCAGGTGCCGTTGGGGCCTGTGTGATCATGCCCTATTTGCTGCTGCGCCCATGTGCTCATGCACATGGGTGCATGCAGCCCAGCACAGAAACAGCTGCTAACAGCCCACCAGGGCAGCTCAACAGTGTGAACGTTCCATTGTGTTTCCTCCATGGTATCCTCCCACTTAATTCACTGCGGTGTGAATGGGAATACTGCAACCAAGCCGTTCCGGGTCTGTTCTGTTTTTTCTTTGCCACGGCTCCCTAGCGCTTCAAATTGCCAGTCTGAACGCGGCCAGAGTGTTGGACTGGATGGGCCATTTGCTTGATCCAACTTGGCTTCTCTTATGTTTGTATGTTCTTGTTGAGACTAGTCTGGTTTCAAATCTGCAAACAAATTCTACAAGAATTATCCTTAAAAAAAAAAACCCATATCCTCCCCAAATGGGACAAAGCTGAATAGACAATCCAATTCACCTAACCAAATTCTGAATTATCTCTGTACTAGAAGCAAGGCCCGTTGCAGGAACAATGCAACAGCCTCTAGAAATTTGGGGGCGGGTCCTCCCCCCAGTCCCCCCACTCTCTACCTGGCCCTCAGACTGGGGGGGTGGCGTGGTGAGGGGATGGGCTGGCAGCGGCTCCCTGCCTGGGCCGTGTTGAAGCACACAGAGGGCTGTGGCAGCATCTCCTGCCACTTCCACAGATACCGGCGTCGAGGGCAACCACATGGGCCGTCAGTGGCTTTCTGGCCGGGTGAGTCCCGCAGGCCACCCCTCATTGTGCGGAGCCTTTTTTCTGGAGTCACTTGGGGGCCAGGAGTCTCTCCCTTGCCATCAGTGCTGCCTGGCCACTGTACTAGGCCACCTCCCCTTGGCGGCATGGCAGAGTGGTGTGCGGTGTTCCCGGGGCAACGCTGGCACTGGCCGTCTCCCTCTCTCCTAGCTGTCCACCACCCCTCCCTCCCTTCTATCCTCTCAGCGGGCCATGCAGAGGTGACGTCAGTGCCGGGATAGAGGAGGCCAGAGCAAGGTAGGGTGGGGAGCTTCCATTTTGTTTCTGTCTGGCCCCCCTCTGGCTGCGGCCTGGCTCTCCACCGGCCTTGGTCGATGGGCTGGGCATGGGAGGGAGGTGCAAGGAGGCTGCATCCAGGGTGTGGTGAGGTAGAAGGCAGCGGCGCAGGCCAGGCCGGCTGGGGCAGAGGGCGGCAGATCGGCACGGCAAGGCCAGCCAGGTCATCCTCCCACCTCCCTGCCACCATTTGGTGCATAGGGAGTAAAACATGGTGTCCTCGCCGCCTCCACCCACCAGAGAGCCCATCCCATCCAGCATCTCCGTGTTGACGGAGGGCGAGAGGCTGGCCAGGGCTTCTGTGGGCAGGACCCCGCCATGCACCCAGCCAGCAGCAGTAGTGCCTTTTGAGTGGTGGCTCAGGGCGCCAACTGACTCAGCGGGTGCGCGGGAGTCGGAGAAGGCAACTAGTGGCCATGGTCTCCATTGTGAGTGGCAGCTCTTGCACCCAACTGATTTTGGCGTGAATGGAATCCTGCCTCCCCATAGGAGAGATGCCACCCCAAATCAGCTTTATAATATGGAGAGATAGGGCTGAAAGGTACAACCTGATAATTTGCTGTGTCTTTTTAGAACTGACAAAGAATTCAGAGAATGAGCATGAGGTTGGTTTATAGCCCCCATCCCATGTGGCTTTTGTCCATGGAGATCCCATAATCTACAACATACCCTTTCTGGTGGTCACCAAGGAACACCATTCTCTGTTTTTCACCAGTGGAAAAACTGTTTGCATTCAACCCATACATTGTTTCCCTGCCCCAGTTCCTTTCATCAGCCTCTCTCCTCCCCTGCCTTCTATAATGACTGGGTCTCTGCATAACAACTAGGAAACTGTACATGAAGGTACCACAGAAGGAATACAGTGCAGTTTTAGCTGCCGTATCTCTCAAGTCACCATTTGGTTTAAAGATACTGAGTGAATCTCCAAGATGCCATCTAGCAATCTAGCTTCATAGGATCAGGGTTAAAATAATTATACATCCCCCCACCACACAGACATTTTAATTTTCAAATCTATGAGCAACACGACAACAAAATATCTGTCATCGCCCTTTTATAATTAATTATGCTCTGATTATAGTACAGATACTCTTGCCTACTTCAAGTGCTTTTTCATACAGACAACAAGATGAGACACACAGTGTAAATCCGCCTCACATGCAACAGCTTTGCTAGTAATCTAAACGTAAACACAGACTTCCCAGCACATCGAGGACATAATTTTAATAAGTGATACTTAATGGCCACAAATGCAGCTTTCTGAATGATTGGCAGCTTAAAATACACTAGTGATGCCAGCTGTTATCATGGCATCAGGAATGGAGACTACAAACTCAAAATGGAAGAACTAATTTCTTTAATAGAATAACATGGGAAAGAGAAGTTACCAAATAATACTGTATATGTGAATCCAAAACTTGGTTTTTCATTACAATTCCTAAAGCCTTTCCAAAATGCCATACAGTGGTTGTCAGACATTCATTTACACTTTCCAGATCTTTATTAATACTGTTTGATCATGGCTGTGCAGCCAAGATAACCTGAACAGAATAGATTGACCAATAAGTATTATTATTTATATTAAACTTGTCTTTGTTCCAAGAAGCTCAGAGTGATATGCATGGTCCATCTTCCCATTTTATCCTCATTCTAACTCTAAAAAGGCCTTTTCAGGTCTGCTGTAACCACATTGGATCGCTTGTTGATCTGGGACTTGTGTGACTGAAAAATGACTATGGCAGATGCTAACTTACATCTGCAGTGTGAAATGACTGTTTAAACAGTAGAATTTTGCAACTGGAATAAATAATGCAAACAAACAATGTTTAGCAGAGAGAGAGCACTATAATCTTGATGAGTGGAGGGTGGAAGGTAGCAGTGCTGAGGTCATCTGGTTCCTTATATTCAAAAACCCCAAATAGGAAGATTCTTCTCTGCATCTGGGGCACAAATCTGTAGAGGAAGAGCTCCTGTTCATGTTCTAGCCAAGATGCAAAAAGGAGCCTTGTAGAGTTATGTTGTATTACTGTTTGTATGCTAACACAGGAGAGAAAGAGAAATACCAGGACTAGTCTAGGGTTACCAGCTCCAGCTTGGGAGATACTGGAGATTTGAGGGGGGAGCCTGAGGTGGGTGCAGTTTGGGGAGGGGAGGGTCTATACTATAGAGTCTGCCCTTTGCAGCTGCCATTTTCTCCATGGGAACTGATCTCTGTAGTCCAGAGATCAGAAATAATTCCAGGAGACCTCCAGGCCCCACCTGGAGTCTGGCAACCCTATATTCCCCAAGACATCCCTCCACTGTGCTATACAGGATTCAAGGGTTCCAGGGCTGGGGCTGACTGCCGCCCATAGGGTTGCCAACTCCAGCTTGGGAAATTCCAGGAAATTTGGGGGCACAGCCTGGGAAAGGCAGACTTTGGGGAGGGGAGGGGCTTATTAGGAATGTGATTCCATCGTTTACCTTCCAAAGCTGCCATTTTCTCTCAGATAATTTGTTTCTGTAGTAATTATGTGAAAACTCAGGGCCTCACAGGGCAGAAGGGAACCCTACCTCCAAACCACCTTTAGCAGCACTTGCTTGTTCCCTCCTGTTTCATAAGACTCCTGTCAGGCTGCCCCAATAACTGTATAGTAATGGAAGGTTTCTGAAGAGTAAAAAGAAAAGTCCTCCCTCCCTCCTCCAGCAAACATCTTAAATAGTCTGGAGAAGGAGTACATCCCCCCACCCTGACTTTTAAATTCTTAGGGGATGTTCCTCCTCTGCACCTTAAAAAATTGTAGAGATTAATTAAAGATTTAGGATGCATATTTCTCCTGATCCTATTTAAATCCCCCAAAAGAACATTTAAATGGCAAAGGGGACAAATTACCTAAAAGCTTTAAGGATTATACCGGGAAAGAGAGAACATGAGACCTTGCTTAAATTCTTGTAAAACAGTGAGATGTCTTCCGGTTTCATGAGTGTGGCTCGGATTCACGTGGTGCTCCCATTTGCTGATCGGAAGGAGGGTGAGGCAAAAGTGGTAGGCTGCCCACCTGGCCAGGGAGGGTGAGATCAGCCGCAGGCTGGGTGGGCTGGCTACGCAGCCAGAACCAGCTTTAATGTGTGGGCAGTGGTGCCCTTTTCAGCTACTTAAGCCCGCTCTCCAGCCATGTCACCCTTGGTTGTTTTTTTCACATTTTGGGGAGCTTACACAGCACTCCAGAAGATAACTCATTGGGAGTGAAGCAGGTCACCTGTGCTTTCACTTTGCAGCCACAGAGTGCACTGATCAGCTGCCATGTACTGCAAGCTATAGCTGACTGGCAGACCACCAGCTGGTTATTTAAATCTGAGTCAGCCTAGGTTGTTGCTGCACAGAGCTATTTTAAAGGGGCTGCTCCTGCCTGTCTGCAGCCACATGCTCTGGGCTTCAGCTGACTGGTGGTGTCATGGCTTGTGTTTTGAATGGGGAACAGACTCGGTGTTATACTGGCAGCAACCTGCATCTTTTCCCCTTGCTTCTCCTGACTCAACCACGCACCACAGCTGTGATTACCCTGCATTGGGACTCACTACCGGAGAAGGGATGGTGTTGGCAGGGGCCTCCACAATGGCAGGGCCAATGGCATCCAGAGATAGTTGTGGTGTCACTTGTTGGGGTGTGGGGTGCAGGGTTCACGAGATGCAAAGACGACAAGAGACAAACGGCTGCAGGAACTGATCTGAAACCTCTCGGCTTCCCAGCATTTATTTATGAACTCAGTTTTCCCCCATTTCCTCCCTCCTCCTCCGTTAGGAAAAATTACAAGCATTCGTTCAGAGCTTGGAATGTGTTGATTCCAAGCTCACAGCTCCTTATCTCCCTCGCTACTGCCAAGGTCAAATTGACTGCATCATTAAGCAGTACCTCATGCTCTTAGCACACAAATACCTTTGGGTTTCCAATTTCCAGGCAGGAGAATAGTGATTTATTCTGCACTGCTTTCCTACAGATAGTGGTGTGGTTGGGCCAGGCACTGTAGGTCATTGCCCAGGCAGATCCCCCCCCCCAGTTTGTGCCTGGTTGGTGTTGCCACACCACCAAGACAAGGCTCCACTCACCCTGCTCAGTCACCCATAATTTCCCTCAAGTGGAAGGTGCACCCTCCCTGTTATTTTATTCTCATTTCCTTGACCCCGCTTGGTAATTATTGTTTTAACTAACCATGTACCGCTCTTGGGCTTGTGGAGATCTGTGGCTGGGTTTTAAAGTGCAAGTGCTTGTGTCAGCTGGTTATTGATGCTTTATAGCTCTTCATAGGTTATAGACTTCAGTTAATTTTATATAGTAACCTTATAAGTGATCTAATTCCAATAGATTTTATATAGCAATAAGAAGTAAAAAAGGAATAAATAAATAAATAAATAAATATACAATAGATTAAGTAGTACTTGCCTTTAAAATTTGCACTGTTTTCTCCTGCGACTAAGAGTAATTTATTGAATTGGTTAGGCTCGGGGGAGGGGGTGTCCATAAGGGGCTTAAAGTGCTTTTGAATGACTACTGTAATTCCACTCACATTTGTCCCACAAGTTTCTGATCATGATTCATGCCTCCTAAGAAGACTGTGGAAAAAAGATTGTGCATGGCTGGACCCCAGCCTAATGTGACCAGGTGCAGCATCGCCATGTTGAGGGAAGGCATGGGCTACACCAGCTGCCCCAAATGGCAAAGTCCCCTCTCCCCAAGGATGCTCCTTATGGCACAGGGCTCTGTCCCAGTAGGTCAAGGGATCAGGAGCCACCTCAGGAAGGCAGCACAGGCCCTCACCAAGGCACCTGTTGGGCAGCCAGTGCCTTCTGCCCTGGTGGATAAGAAGATTATTTTGGAGGGCATCTCACAGACTTTAGTACAACTATCCAAACTGATGGAACAGATAGAATGAATGGAGTCATGCAGCACCTTCCCTGAACCACCCACTGCCCCGCCTCCCAGGGGACGAAGGAGGCCATGTTCACCAGCAAAATTCACCTTGCATAGGCAGGAGAGGCAGACAAGAGTTGGGCCAACCATCGTAAGTCTAGAAGGTTGATGCCATCTCAGGACATCTCCAGCAGCAGTGGATTGGGTGAGCCATCCTAGGATGTGGATTCCACTCACACTGATGGAAGTTACTGGAGTGCAAGTGCACACATTCTGGATCTTCTGCCATGGGTCAGGAGGAGCAAGGCTGTGGGTGAACACAGACCAGCTAGCATTTGGGGAACTGAAAACCCACATAGGTACCCAACCCCTCCTTCACTCAAAGGATTTTGAGGACCCTCCCAGTATTCACTTGCTACAAGGCTACAGAAACGTGGCCTTGATAGTTACTTTGTTGATGTCTTCACCATTTTTAAGCCTGAGGGTTAAGAAGGCAAGACAGGTTCTGTCAAGAGAAAAAAGACCCCGCTAAGGGCAGCGCTGAGTGTACCTTCCAAAAATGGAAGATGGGCTACTCAGTTTATTTGAGTCTGATCTCATCTGTCTATCCTGAGCATGGCGGGCATCTTGCAAACCACATGGGGAATGTTCTTAAGGCTCGGATGCTGGTGGAGGATACACCCTCCGTAGATCACAGAAAGGCCATTAAAAGATGGGCATCTAACAATAAGCTATATTGTTGAGATCTTCTCAACGGTGACCAGAAAAAAGGCCACAGGAAAAAAGCCCACATGGAAAAAAGCCCACGTGGAAAAATGCCCACACGGAAATAAGCCCATATACATAAAAGCCCACACGGAAAAAAGACACATGGAAAAAAGCCCACACGGAAAAATACCATGTAAAGCACTATAGATATTTATAATTGTGGATAACCATTAATCTCCATTTATGAGAATGAACAGGTATTACCTGTATTCAGATGCAACAATTTGTGTTGTGATTTTATCAAGTTATAATCCTATATATATAATTGTTTTACACATTGGCCATTTCCAGCTCTCCCATTAGCTGTGCTATGCACTCCATCAGCCATTGGCCATTCAATCGCCACTCAAGAATACTCGCGTGTCATTGGCTGTGTGCCGGGTCTGCTCCTTTTGGACTAACTTATCCCTCAGTGGCTGTTGCTAGGCAACCAAGGTTGGTTCTGAAAGTGAAAAGATGAAGGAAACCCCGTACAAGGCTTTGTGAGGAACTCATTGGGGCCAGGCCTGACAAGGGTTGCCAGCTCCAGGTTGGGAAATTCCTGGATATTTTGTGATGGAGTCTACAGAGGCCAGAGTTTGAGGAGGGGAGAGGCCTCAGCTGAACAGAATGCTATAGAGCCCACCCTCCAAAGCAGTTATTTTCTCCCGGGGGGGGGGAGATCTGTTGTCTGGAGTTCAGTTGTGATACCAGGCTATCTTCAGGCTCCACTTGTAGGTTGGCTACCCTAGGTGTGGCAGTTAGCACTTCAGAGCAGGATTTGCTAGTCCCAAATTCTTGCTGTAGAAGTTGAGAAGGTGATTTTGGACCAGTCACAGAATTTCAGCCTAACCTACCTCACAGGGTTGTTGTGCAGATTAAAAGGGTGAGAGGAGAATGATGTAATCTGCTTTGGTCTCCATTGTGGAGAAATATTGTACTTTTCCTCCCGGGGAATCACTGCTGCCAATCACTGCTCCCAAGGAACACACAGCTACCCTTTTGAGGATCCTGACCCTCCACTAATGCTAGCAGTAAGAAGGATGGAGGGTCGGGCTTTGCTTGGTACTCAGCCACTGCCTCCAACAAACAGCTATGAATGCTCCCAGCTACTGGATATGTCCCTGGCAATCACCCCTGCTGGCATACATGAGCTCTCCCCCCTGCTCACCCAGTACCCCAATGTGGAAGCCACCAAATATCTTCTTGAAGGTTTCAGCAAAGTTTTTCACATCCTCTTTACTGGACCCCGGTTCCCTACGTACTGCAGCAACCTTAAGTCCTCCAGGGAATTGCCAGACATCATGGCATGGAAGAGAGTGTGAATTGGGCAGGATGGCCGGCCCATTTCCTGCTCCCCTTTTGCCCAACCTTAGGATTTCCACCCTTGGCGTCCTGCCCAAGAAGGCTCCAGGTGAAGTTTGTCTAGTACATCATCTGTTTTACTACAAAGGGGTGTCAGTAAATGATGCCATTGCCCCTGAGCTTTGTTTCATTCAGTACACCTCACTGGACCACACAATCTGCCTGATCAGGTCCTGTGGCCTGGATGTACTTTATTCAGGCTGCCTTTTGCCTCCTGCCTGTTTTTCTGGGGGACTTTTGCCTGTTGGGCTTTAAATTTGAAGGCAATTGGTGCCTAGACAAGACTAAGCCTATGGGCTGCTCCATTGCCTGCGCCACATTCAAGATATTTAACTCCTTCCTTGAATGGGTGGTCAAGGACCTCACTGGGTGCCCACACATCAGTCACTACCTTAGTGATTTTTTAATCTGTGGGTCCTGCCGGCACACCTTGTTGCATTTCAAGCCCTCACAACCAATATCGGGGTCCCTCTTGCCCAGGATAAGACAGAGGGTCTGGCCATGCAGTTGCTGTATTTAGGGATTTTGCTTGATTCAGTGCAGGGTACCTCCCACCTCCCTGAGGACAAGCTGGCCACCCTCAGGTCTTTACTCTCTAGTGTCATCAGTAGTAAAAAATGCACCCTCAAAATGATTACATCTCTCTTGAGCCACCTTAACTTTAAATGCAAAGTGGTTTCCTCAGAGTGTGCCTTTTGTACTTGACTGGCTTGGGCCACCGCAGGTGTCAACCCCCCTCCCCCAGGCCACATTAGGGTTTACCAGGGTTTGAGGGAAGACCTGCAGGTTTCACTCAGTTTTTTAACCCACTTTAATGGGGTTTCTCTATGGCACTCACCTCTCACGTTGGGGGAGTTGTTACAAGTTCATACTGATGCATCAGGCAGCCTTGGGACTGGCATTTTCTTTAATAATCATTGGCACTCAAAATGCTGGCTGCCCCACTGGTCTGGGTCATCCATTCCCAGGGACCTTACCTTCCTGGATTTTTTTCCTATCTTGGCAGCAGTCTGCTTGTGGCAAGACTTGTTCAGGAACAAGCATGTCCTCTTTTGGTGTGACAATCAGGTGGTGGTTAGAGTTATTAATTGCCTGTAATCACGCTCTGAACGGGTCATGTGGCTGGTATGCAGGTTCATCTTGACCTGCCTGGTATCTAACATCTCCTTCTCAGCCCAATATATGGCAGGTACAAGTAAAGGCATCCCATATGCCTTCTCTTGCTTTCAGGAAAAGTTCCAGACTCTGGCCCCCATGCGAACCTGCAGCCCAAGAGCTTCTCTGAGGACCTATGGATCCTTGGCCATGACTGATTATGCAGGGAGTGCTCAGATCTATCACCCCTCTCTACCCACTGCTCCTACACATGTGCTGTCTCATTTTTCCTATACTTTGCTGAATCTGTGGGATGACCAGCACATTTCCTGTCCCTGAGATGCTGGTCCTGCAGTACCTTGCATACCCGGGAACACGTGCCTCCACCTGTCAGCTATTTCCTCCTAATGTAAGACTCTGGGGTCCCACGACCCTTGCAGCTCTTTTCTTGTCTGGTGGGCTATCAAAGGATGGAGGCGGTTCCCCCACCCCCCGTGAGCCAGACACCTGAAAACCTATCACTTTGCAGATGTTGCATGGCTTTCTGTGTCAGTTTCCCCGGGTGTGTTTTTCCACTTTTGAGACTACCTAGTTTTAGGGCACCTTTACTTTGGCCTTTCCTGGGACTTTTCAGCTCAGCAAGCTCCTGGTGGCTTTCCACCATGACACCAGCAGCCTTGTCTTGATATTTCAGGTCAGGGCTTGGAGCTTCATATTCATCTATGCAAGTCCAAAATGGATCAATGGGGTCAGAGGTCATGGATCCTTCTGTGTTCTGTCCACCGTGGGGCAGCCCTGTCCTGTCCGGTGCACAGCCACATGTATTGCCATGCAGCCTGCTGCCCTCAGTACTTTCCTGATGCATGCTGATGATATAGAATCACCCCTAGTGACCATCTTGAACAAGGTACTCCAGTGGGACCCTCTGGTGACCATCATCATCCAAATCAGTGAGAACAATCTTCCCACCTAAAAAGGAGTCATATCGACAAGGCCTATGGCTGCTGATCTGGGACAACACTTCTTTGGTCTGGCAAGGTCTATGGGCATTCGTGGTACAGCACTTATTTGGTGTGGACTACTGGAACACCAGGAGGAGTGGTGTGGGGCAATCTCAGCAGGTAAAGTGGACTTGGCAAGGAGGGAGGTCTGCAAGGCTGCATCACAGGTCATAGAGGCTCTGTGAGGTTGTGTCATTAGACACCCAGACATCTCATTCAGACTGACAGCCCTTTTTTAGGGCTGACAGAGTTCACTTTTCTGAATGGGGAATGGACATATGGCTCCATTGCATTTGTGATGGACTTTTGGATTGGCTGCAAGCATAGGAGTGTTGGCAGGAGCAGGGTGTGGGGGATCACTCCACTCTGTGGTGGTTTGGGCACTGGCACAGATCCGTTGGGGGGAGGCCAGACCTATGTGTCCAGCTCCCCATGTTTAGAGACTCCCTTAAGGGGTCTTGGGGGTGGAGCCATTCAGCCACATGCCTAGCCTGGGGGCTGCCACCTGGCTTCCACCACTAGGTGACAAGGGGACCATGCAGTGCCCAGTGCCCACATGGATCCCAGGGTCTTGCCACTCCACAAAGTCATCACCAGTAGGCAGGCTGTGGGAGTGTGAATATTGGGCAATAGGCAGGTTGCCTGATGCTGGATCTGTCCCCATGCTGCACCAATGCTCCTTTGGCTGTATTCATTAAAAAAAACCTGTGGCCACGTTTTCACCCAGTCTTGGGTCTGTGTGAATTCCTTCCTCTGCATCACCCCACTCACCCCCCTGAGCTGGCAAGCAAATTTGAAAGAAGCCTCTGGCCTTCTCCCAAAGCAAGGAAAATGTGGGGGAAACCTGTCAGACCTCATGCTAAACCAGAGAGAAGCTTGAAAAGACTCCATGCATCACAAGCCTTACCGGATCTCTGCATGAGCTCTGGGAGATGCCCCACTCTTTCTGGAAAGGAAGAATGGTTAGGGTCCTTAATTTCCTTTCACCTTTAGACTATATGTGAAATGGAAAACATTTCCTTTAATTTGGGAACACTGCATTTAATTTCTGCCTTCACCTTTCCAGAATTCAGTGCCAGCATATGAGTAGCACATGTTCCATGATTTTAGGGTAGGCATGATTCCCTCCTTTCGGGAGTATTGAGAATTTGGGTTGTGAAGCCTGATGCCCAGTGGCCCTGGTTGTACTGTTCCACTGACACAGATTAAATGCTAATGTCTAATATCCATTCAAAAGATAAACCAATTAAAACTTCTGGGAGATAAGCCTTGATGTGAATTTTGCAGTTCAGATTCTTTTCCACACATGAAAAATATGAAGGTTTATTTTAAAAAAAAAATATATATATCCAATTTGAGGTCCCAGAAATGGTACTTGAAAGAGATCACAGTTGCTTGAAAATCATCATGAAAATAGCCTGACAGTCTCCTACTCTCCAGACAAGAATCCCATTTTTGTCCTCTGCTCTGCCTTGTCTCAGCATCTCTTGAACAAAACAATAGACAATCACCTGATTCTTGAATTAACCAGCAGGTGCTACCTTTGTACTGTAGCTATATAAAGCCACTGCCTCAGCTGGGTACCCACTGTTCGTCTCAACAAGTGAAAGATTAAAATTGGAATTTGGTTGCAGATCCCTGCATGTTACTAGGTCAGAGCTGGCCATTACAACTGCCTTTTAAAGTCAGGCCTTTGATAATGATATTTTCCCTATTCTTGAGATTATACTGTGAATTTTATTCTTACTTGAAGAAGTGACGCTATTCAACAAATAAAGCAGCACAATTATAAGCAATCAAGAGGATCTTATATTCTGATCCACAATGCTTGAAATAAATCTGGAATATTCTCATCTTGCTTTTTATCTTCCCTGTTATGGCACAGTGATTTTCTATGTTCTATTTCAGGCAGCCTGTGCTGAGCAAATCCTTTTATGTTGCACTTCTAAATGCACTGATAATAGCTATGATTCTAGGTTAAGTATGCATTTTATTTTAGTGCTGCAGTCAGTAGGGTTAAGTCTCATAGTAACATGGGAACAATCCATATAATTATCTGCACAGTCATTTAGCCAATGATCAATATACGCCTGACTATAAATCAATATAGTGTAATCTCCAATCTGTGGATTTCTAAGAACAATCTCCTGGGTATTCTTACCACAAAATCTATATTCACTCCTGTCTTCATTCTGGCTGATTTACGCTCTGATGCAGTTCACTTTCAAGGACCTCTATTTCTCTAAATACTGCCATGTAGGTAAGCAACTATCCATCAAATCACTACCAGAGTCAGGGAGGCTTATATTTAATTACTGATAACCAGTCCAAAGGGGCTGAGAACAAAGTGGCCAGCCCTTAGATTTCATATATGGTAAAATATCGAGAGATGTCTTAAAGAGAAAGAAAATGGTTGCTGACAAATTCTCTGATGGCACTTCCATGGCATATGCAGAATATGGTTATACTTGCATTGTAAATATATGGAGACTCCCATAAACCTTGCAAGACAGGGAAATTTCATTGCCTCTAATCTTAATTTCCTATTTTTATGCTCTGTATTCCTTCTTTCCAGTTCTGCTTTCTTTTCCCCCAATAGGGGCTTGCGGGGGGGGGGATTCAGGGTTTTTTTTAATTTGGGGTTTGGGGACCCAAAAATATTGGGGAATCCCATATATTCCCAAATGCAAATATCAGGATTGCATTCAGGTTTAGGAAAAATTCAGAATTCCCAAATATTTTCAGGTCCATTATGCCATATGGGCCATTATAGTCAATTGCTAAATCTCATAGGGTATATTCAGTGGGATGGGGGAGGGGGTTGAGGCACTAAATTTGCAGTGTAGCTGCTGGAGCCACTCCTCCAAAGAACCCACAAGTTTCAAAAAGATTGGACTAGGGGGTCCAATTCTATGGGCTCCCAAACAGGTTGCCCCCATTCCCTCCATTGTTTCCTATATTGGGAAATACTATCAAATTTCCCATGGTATTTTCAGTGGTCTGGAGGGGAGGGGGTTTGAGGGAAAGGCACCAAATTCACAGTGTAGCTCTTGGAGCCTCTCCCCAAAAGAACCACCAAGTTCCAAAAAAAATGGACCCAAAAGTCCAATTCTATGGGCACCCAAAGATGGCACCCCCATCCCCTCCATTGTTTCCTATGCTTGGAAAAGCTTAGCAAACAAGGCAGCCAGCAGTCAGACTCTCCCGGAGAATCTCATGGAAAGTGAACTGTTGAGAGGGTGCATGTTTGCAGGAGCATAACAGTACTATGTGCCCAGCAGAACAAATGCCAGTGTGGTGCCAGTGCCACACCAAAACTCAACAGGACCTTAGTTCAAATCTGAGAAACTCTCTTTTACAAACTGGGGGGGGGGGGGCATTTCTAATCTGCAAGGACAACAGAACCAGTGCATTGAATACACTAGTGTCCAGCAGCAGAACCATATGCCAACTTGTAGTGACGTTGTGTATACAGAGAGTGACAGCTTGAATACACAAAAAGGAGGACCAACCAAAAGCTGAAAATTAACGCTAAATGTCCATTTACAAAAATTACATTATAACAGTATATTTACTTGTATACAATGCATAAAAGGTCCAAAGACAATTTTATAGTGCATAAGAGATCCAAAAGCAGTTAACGAAGTTCTCCGGAATGATGTATCATTTTGTGGGGACTTCTTCTGAACAGGACCATATAAACAATGTTGTGTCTTATTCCTTACTCATCATTGGATGCGTTAATTTAACAGTAACTTCTTCAAGGACATTTCAAGGTTTGAATACACCTGTTTGGCTTGCCTGCTCTGAACATAGCATATTATGCATAGATACAACAATCTTTGAAATGTCCTTGAAGAAGTTACTGTTAAATTAACACATCCAATTAGAAGTAAGGAATAAGACATGACATTCAGAAGTCCCCACGAAATGATACATCATTCCGGAGAACTTCGTTAACTGCTATTGGATCTCTTATGCACTATAAAATTGTCTTTGGACCTTTTATGCATTGTATACAAGTAAATATACTGTTATAATGTTGTAATTTCGTAAATGGATATTTAGCGTTAATTTTCAGCTTTCGGTTGGTCCTCCTTTTTGTGTAACTTGTAGTGACTGACTGGCCCAGCAGCACACCCTACCAACTATTGTACAACAGCTGAACTCATTGTGGCAGATGCCAGCTTAAAAGGACTAAGTCCCTTATACCCCTTGTCGAGTAGTCCCCAGAAGGACTGCTTGCTTGGTCGATACTTTCCCTGTGTGTAGTGTGGCTGGGAGATCCTATGATTGTCTGGCTGCCAGATGTTTTAGCTCTTTGCCTTTACTCAAGATGCACTACAAGGAGTTGAGGTACAGTCACACCCAGTGTTCCCTCTAAGCTGAGTTGGTGTGAGCTAGCTCACAGGTTTTTAGCCTCCAGCTCACCCATTTTTGTCTTCGCTCAGGAAGGAGGGCTCCAGAGCAAACTGATTCATGCAGCAGCCAAATCGTTCGCTCACAACTTTAATGCCAGTGGCTCACAAAGTAGAATTTTTGCTCACAGGGCTCCACAGCTTAGAGGGAGCATTGGTCACACCCCAACAGAAAAACTCAAAATCTAGATAATAGTATTTAGTGGGATTGCCCAATCAGTCTGCAAGCATACCCTTACCCATAGTATCGACCAGGTTACATATTTTAATATTGTTATATACTCCCTGTGAGTAACTCCACAGTGTGACAAACATCAAGAAATGATAATGGCAGGACTGAGGTCAAGCATAGACTTACTATCCAAGTAAGGCCGGTGGGGGGAGGGGTTGCAAGCCTAAATATTACAAGGATCTTTGTAATGTAACAACAGAAAGAGTTCCTGTTTGAGTTTACATTATTTATGCCAACACACTTTAGTTGTCTACACACATATAGCAAGGTCAAATGTGACATGGTAAAATTCAAGATCATAGGAGCATAGAATGTTAGAGTTGGAAGGCACATTGCAGGTCATCTAGTCCAACCCCCTGCACTCTGCAGGAGCATAGCAGCACCAAAACCTTCCTGTCCATATGTAACAAATCTTAGCATTGCTTGTAAACTTTTGGTCCCAAATCAGAACGTACCAGAATATAGAGATTCTCCATTTTAGTCCAAGAAATCTGGTTAGCTTTCACACTGGATTCAATATGATTTTAGAAGTGTTTAACATGGGAGGGTCATATGCCTTGCTTCTATTTTTGCAAGGTTTTTTGGCTACAATTTGACACATGCCATTTCAAAATCTAGTCAGATTAGCACATCTTCAGCTTCACCATCTTCAGATTCTTCAGATAATCTTGGTATGCTTTGGTAAAAATCTCTTCCTTTTCTCACCAAATTCTTAGAATACATTTGACACAGATGTCCAGTCAGTCTCCCAAAGATGGTGTTGTGCTGAAATAATAGTAGGAAGGTTATTTGCCTCTGCTGACAAATGTGTATATGGAGAGGGGAGGAATAAATTAATCTTCAAAACAGTTTGGGCATAATATATTCCAAGATTATCTGAGAAAGAAGGACTCTGCTCCCTGCTTGGTCAAGACTTAGTGTAGTTGTCAGGCGGTTTGTAGAAAGAAACATGAATAAGAGATTAAAAATACTTAGAATTCAGGAGCAATACAGAGGTCTATCTCGGAGGTTATTCAGCTCCTTTATCACAGCCTCACAGATCCATCTAGTTCTCAGTATAAACTTAGTTTCCTATATACTCACTAAGTATTCAGTGCCAGTTCTTAGCTCAGTCCTAAGAGAAATGCATACATTTATTCTGTGTACTTGTGTTTTTCAACCTTATACACACTTTCCTTGAGGATGTAATAAACTAAATTTGCATCAAAGAGATATTCCCATGTAAATGTAGTAACATCTTGGTCTTCCAATGAATAATAGGATTCTACTCAGAGATTACCCCAGTAAAATTATAAAATATCAGGACAAGTCGAAAAGCTTTCCCAGAAGCTAGACAGAATAGTTGCCATCGCTTGCTAGATCTAGAATAGGAACATGAAATTGCCTTCTTCTTGTTCACACATTTTTTGTTAACAAGACCAAAAATGTGACTTCAGAAGTATATCTGAAATAGTGTTCTAAAATGTCTCCTTTCTGACCTAGTAGGATAATGATTCAGAAAACAGGAAATCTATTGTGCTTTCTTACTCTGTATAGCTTACCTATTGATCTAGCAAAAAGAAAATCTTGATCCCAGGAAGATCTTACACCTAATGGTTACCACTCACATTCTGTTTTAGTGACAATCCATGGAAGTTTCTTACAGAAATAATCCTCAAGATTGCCAAGAGAATGCTCCTCCATCCTTTGTCCTTTTCCAGGGAACACAAATGTAATGAACCATACATGTTATAAAGGCCCCATTATGTCTATAAAATTCCAGCATGCCTAATTAACACAATGCATTGAACCTTGCCAAAGTACCTACCATATGTTGGGAGCTGATTAGGAAATATACATAATCTCAGCAGGTATCAGGCATATATAAACTGTAGACCTGGAAACGTTCATTTCAACCAATCCAACGCACAAAGAGGCAGGATCATTCCATCTCCTACAGATACCACCACTCCTCTCCCTTGAATCAATGCCAGAAGATATTTGACCAATTCTAATGCAAAATAAGCTGAACAGCTGCAATGACTGGCATACTCCTAGATAGTTGTAATTAGCACAAAAGAGCAGTAGATAATGATACTTGTGCAAAAATGTGGAATAGCGACAATATTTCATGAGCTTCTGCCAATAGGCACCAGAGAATTCATGAAATATGTTACTCTCCTGCACCTATTTGATGTCACATAGTATTTATCTTGCCATTCAAGTGATATTTATCTTTGCTATAATGAGTTCTATTGCAGCTGATAATGTACTCCGTATATACAAATGACATGTAGTGGTTTATTACAATCATAATCCAATTACAATTTTGCTTAAATGTTCACTCTGTAACTGCACACTCTTACCACAACAAAAGCAGGTCCAATAAAAAGAAATTACCTTTCTCAAGTGCAGCAGCTGACTGCACAAAACAAATATCATATCAGATTATCAGAGTCATAAAAATGTTATACATAGTACAATATAATGAAAGAATTCAGAATTTTGTGTGATAAAAAGAATAAAAAAGAAAATATCTTTCATTGGATCAACCTCTCTTTGTGTACACAGGTTTTGAATTACTCAGGAATTAAAATGAGCATTTCCCAGAGTATGACTAGGGTTCTTTCCCCCACAATCCTGAAATGCATTTACTAGATATTCATCTCATATTTTTACCATTGCTGAACTTAAACCAGCATACACAGAGTTCCCAGTAGACACTGATCATACCCAGATCTGATTAGCTTCAGTCAAGTTTCTGCACCATGTGCATTCCAAGTATAGTTCAGAAATGGAGACATGAGACATCAAAATTGGACTGAATTATGGGGCACAGTGTTATTAATTATATGTCTGATTTGCAACACTGTTAACTTTTTAAATCAAACTTAGGTATTGTATATCTGTATCTGATATCAGCAAAGGTCCTTGCATCCACAGAAGCATGGCTGGCTGAAGAAGCAGAAGGGGCAATTTTTCCAGCTTACTGATTGCCATTACAGCCAACTGCAGGGTGTGACTTCAGCCTATGTAAATTCCCATGTAGTTCTCTTCGATTGCCTTTTTGGTGGTCACAGGGTGCTGCTGTGATCACCTGCCACCTTTCATTCATTTTTAAAACATTTTTATTTATATAGTTTTCCATTATACATCCATGTTTATAACACTGACATGTTGTATTACATGAGTCCTTTAAAGATTTTTAGTTTTTACATGATTATATACTTTTGACCATCTATTAAAGAATTGTGTTTCATCTTTACCATGTAATAGCATTGTTAACTTTTCCATTTCTGCCATGTTTAACCATTTAAGAGTTACTTCTTCTATTGAGGTTATTATATCAGATTTCCAACATCTTGCCAACAACATTCTCGCTGCAGTTACTGTATATGTTATCAAATATAGATCATTCTTCTCTATATCAAATATAGATCATTCTTCTCTATACCTTCTCTATATTGTTAAATAATATTTAACAAAAAAATCTCAGGGGATAAGTTCAAATTAATATTTAGCATATCTAGTATCAGTTTTTTAACCTCTTTCCAAAATTTATATATCTTTCCACATTTCCACCATAGGTGATAAAAAGTCCCTAGATTCGATTTGCATTTCCAACAATTCTTAGATATCTTATCTGAGCATTTAGCAATTCTCTCAGGTGACCAGTACCACCTATAAAACATTTTAATTATATTCTCTTTATATGCTGTGGCTTTAAGGAATTTAATTGATTTCTAAGTTTTGGTCCAGTCATCTGTTGGAATATTATACCCTATGTCCTGCATCCATCTTATCATCATTTCTTTAATCACTTCATCTTGCATATAATCTGACAGAAAAAAATATACATTTTTTGTATCATCTTATCACTTGAAGAAAACCAGATTTTATCTAATTCATTTTTGTTTACATAGAAGCCTACCACCTTCTCTTTTGAATATCTGGAATTTAATTGTGTATTTTCCCTCCAAGATAGCTTTATGTTAAAGCTTTCCAACGTTTGTGTATTTTTGAGTTTATTATTTTTATCCAATAAATATTCATATGAGTGTGTTTTCCCCCCGTTTAAGAGAGTTGGTTTAATAAATGCTTCAAGTGGTGAGACCCATCTTGGGATTCTATCACAGAACTTTTCTTTTAAATTTGCCCAGATTTTTGACAAAGGTCCTCTCGTAATATGATGGCTAATGTTGGTATGGATCTTCTCTTTATTATACCATAAATAGGTGTGAAGGTCCATACGCAGGTCATGTGTTTCTTTGGTTTTCCAATGTTAGCCAGTCCTTGATCCACATTACTGCTGCTGCTTGATAATACAAATTCCAATTTGGTGGTCCCAGCCCTCCTCTTTCTTTCTTCTCTTGAAATAGTTTCCACTTTATACAGGCTTTTTTGAGATACCAAATATATTGCCTTATACTTTTATCCAGATCCATAAAATATTGTTTATTCTTCAGTACTGTCAAATTTTGGGCTAAAAATAAAAAGCGTGGAAGAACATTAATTTTAATCGTCGCTATCCTTCCCATTAAAGACAGTTGTAGGTCCTTCCATTTAAGAAGATCATTTCTGATTTCATCCAGTAATTTTTAATAATTATTATCCATTAACGCACTGTTTCTATTTGTGTTTATTATTCCTAAATATTTAAGTTTTTTCACTACTTCAATTTTTGTATTATCATGTATCTTTTCGATAGTTTCTTGCGTACAGTTTTTGGCTAATATTTTAGTCTTATGCAGATTTATTTTCAGACCAGCTACCTCTCCATATTTCAGTATTTCTTCCATCAAATGTTGAATTGAAGCTTCAGGTTCTTCCACTATAAATGCCAGATTGTCCGCGAATGCTTGCAATTTGAACTCTTCACCTTTTATTTTTAAGCCTTTTATTAGATTATTACACCTTATTGAATCGTTTAAAGTTTCTATTAAAAATATAAACAACAGAGGTGATAATGGCCATCCCTGTCTGGTTCCTTCTTGTATCTGGATATTTTGTGTGGTATCTCCATTAATTATAATTTTAGCGTATTTTGTTTTTGTAGATAGCAGATATCATGGCTAAAAATTGTTTCCTGCAATCCCACATCTGCAAATTTTGGGTCAAAAATTCCCATGATACATTATCAAATGCCTTCTCTGCATCTAAGAAGATCAAAGCCACTTGTTTTTCTGAGTGGATTTCATAATACTCCAAGACATTAATGTGGGGAGGGCGGGGTATAAATGAAATAAAATAAAAAATAAATAAAATAAAATTTGTCTTTTTGGAAGAAATCTGCCACCTGTCATTCATTGTGCTCAGGGAAATTCCTCGCCAGTCTAAATATTAGTAACAACCTTTGCCCTTAACTACCCACACACTTTAAAGTTGTTACAAGGAGGCCCTGTCAGTGTCAACAAATCCCTTTGAGCTTACTAAGACCATTGGGGCTTCAAGGGATCATTTGCTAGGCCCCCTCCAGCTTGCCATCTTTGACAGGCTAGTTTGTGTGAGTTTCCCTTTAGTATTTGGATGTTTGGGGTGAACCCCATCATCCCCTATAAATCAATCAGAATTTTTATTATTTACTTCATTTATACCCCCCTTTCTTCCCAATGGGAATCAAAAGCAGCTTATATCAGTTCTCCTTTCCTCCATTTTATCCTCACAACAACCCTGTGAGGTAGGTTAATCTGAGAGTGTGTGACTGGCCCAAGGTCATCCAGCAAACTTCCATGGAGAGTGGAGATTCTAATCTGGATCTCCTAAATCATAGTCCACCACTCTAGCCACTATACCTCACTGTTTCTATTTTGGCTTTGGTTCACTGCTTTTGCTGTTTGCTTTATAGATCTGCTTTACTGTATGTGCATATCATATGATTGTGTACCACAATATATATGGTTGTTGTAAGTACAAATAGTGCGAAACTAAGGAATAACAGGCTCCATTTGCACAGGGAAGAAGTGTTTGAAAGTGGGTATCTATAGTCAAAACAGCACAGATGATAAATTTGAAATTACTCTTACCCCCATCTCTCTCTCTCAAGTTATTTAAACTTGTCTGTTGTGATCTCTTTGTCTAGAAAAAGGTTTCAGTGCAAAAAATCCAACAAAACAAAACAAAACAAAACAAATGCACCCTAATTAAAGAATCCAAACACCACAACAACATAGAGTAGGACAAACAACCCCTTCTTTCCCATACACAAAAGAAACTCCTACAGCAGTTTAGGAATGGAAACAGAACATTCAAACTCTACAAACACTCTAATGACTCTTAAAGTTAGGAGGGTAGGAGAGTTGTTGCAGTGGACAGGGCTACCTTGAAATGGTGCAGTTCTGGATGACTGACTGGCAAGTCAATTTCAGTGCAACTGCTTTGCCAGTCCTAGCCCAGACTTCTCACGCTATTCCTTTGGTGGGGGGTGTGGAAGCATACCCTCCACATATGGTGATAAGAGAAGGATTATGTTGCCTTCAAAACATGAGGTCTCACATTTAAAGGCTTCTATTTACTTTATTCCTTCTTAATAAAGCTGAAATTAGGGTTGCCAACTCCAGCAGGGGAAATTCCTGGAGATATGGGAGATGTGCCTGGGGAGGGCAGAGTCTGGGGAGTAAAGGTAACTCTTCAGGGATATGATAGCATTCTAGGACTTCTATTTTCATCCTCTGAAACCATCATATCTTCCTGATCTCTTTACTTTGGTAATCTATTTTAATTCCAGGAGACCTGGTTGGCAAACCTACCTGAAATATTGGTTATATTTATTAAAAAGAGTACTTGGAGTATGGCTTCATTTTGAACACAAAGACGATGCTGTAAAAATATGTCTGGGGACTAGTCAGTGATTGCTGAGGAACGTGTTCCAAGACACCATACACCTGAAAATCTATGAAGCTTCAAATCATAATCCTGAATAGATGCAGACATGAAAGTCATTACTCAGAAGGAAGTGAACGGCAGTTAGCACATGCTGGGAGGCAAGCCCATCTATGATTTCTCCACAGACTCAAGATTCAGACAGAATTTGTAAGGCCGATTTCTTAGTTCAAATTAAGCCTACCAAGTGTTTTAGAAAAACATGTATGCCGGAAGATATCTTCCAAGAATAAGTAATAGGAAGCCCTTCGTAAAGGTTTTGCCCTTAGAGGGATACCACCTGTTCCCCTCCCCCCATTCACAGTGTAAAACAAAGGTGTGAAGGAATGGAATCTGAAGCAACAGTACAATTTACATGGTAGCAGAATGGCCTGTTATCCTCTTTTAAGTTGACCATCCAAGAAAGCCATGTTTTACTTTGTAATAACAGGAAGATCCATGCATGAGATGTGCATCTAATAAAGCACCTCTTTTATTCATTTTTATCATCCCCCCACCACCACCAGGATTGGGAAAAAAGGATTACAAGTCTCACATGTTATGGGTGACTCAAGGTCCAGTGTACAAGCCCACAGGCCTGAACCCAGCTACAGCCATCTTCTCTTCCTTTCTCTGATGTCAGTAAGAAACAGCTCCAGTGTACAGTACAGAGGGGATTGGAATGTGAGCTAGCAAGGTGTTAATTGCTCAAGGTCACAGCTGACAGCCAGTGCTAAACCCAGAATCCCTACCACAGTTTATACCTTCCTTGGCCCAGTGAGTCTGCAAGACACCCAGAGATAAAAGAAAGAACAACAAAGCCTTGATTTTCATATCAATGTGACAAAGGGAAAACTATGCACTGTACCCAGCAGAATCCACCCTAGAAACAAGGGTAGACTCCAGCCTTCCAGGAGACATGGGCCAGTCCAAGGGAAGAAGGGCAAGAAACCCAGGAAAGGGGGCATGAGAGTTAGAACAGTCCTTTGTTTGGGTCCCCCTCCTTCCCTTGGAGCACCCAGTTCTCGCTATTAAAGGACTTCTCTTTCTACACTGCAGCAACAGGGCTAGCCTGAGGTATATTTCTGTCTATACTTGTACATGTATGTGTCTGAGTAAAATCCAGGCGTTTACAGGATTTCTGTCTTGGTAGCACAATAAATCTTTCTTTTTAGTTTGCATGTGCTCTCCACTGCCCTCTCACAAAGCATACAAATCTCCTGCTTGCCTCACAGAGCATGGGCTTGATCATCCCAGACTTTAAACAGAGAGCTGGGCACCCTGTGTTAGACAGGAGCCCCTTTTAAACCTAATGTGTTCATCAACCTTTTGATATAAGTGTTGGCGGGGAGGCTCATTTCAGGTTCCAAAATCGCATGCAGAAGAGCCATTCAACAATGGAACCAACTTCCCACATGTGGTGAGTTCTCCTCACTGGGAGTTTTGAAACAGCAGATAGCCAGCAATCTGTTCAGCATGTTCTAGTTTTGATTTTCTTCATCCTGAAGAAGGTTGGACTATAGGGCCTATAAACACACTTCTGTGACCCATTCCTTCTATAACCCATAAATAGACTCTACATTAAATCAGATTAGTTTTAATGGTTTAATGCACATTCACTTAATTGATATAGGATTATTTTAGACTAGCAATAAAGCTCGTTGTAAAAGCAATACAACGAGCTCTAGAAAGATGTGATGCATAATGAATGCACCGGCTGGAAACAGGTTAAGTACATATTAGCAGTATCTCTCCTTATATATAATTGAGTTGTGGGGTGGCACTTTCTGAACATTCTCCACTTCAGCCAGTTGTTCCTGCTCTCCTCCTGTTTCTATTTATCTGCATAGGTATGTCTGTGACTGTGTCTGTATTTCTGTTTTTGCAGCATTCCTCAGGTTTCTGGTTTCCTGTTTTCTGTGTCTCTGGTCCCATCCTCTATCTCTGCTTGTGTGTGTAACCACTGGCTTTTTTGTGATAACTTGGACTGGTGTCCCCTCCCCGCCTTTGCCATGCTGACAGCTGTTTACTTGTTGGTGTTTTTTCCCCCCCCATTCTGGAAAGTGTTGCCCCAGCAAACTTGGCTTGGAGGCTAAAGACCGGAGTGAAGCAGCCATTTTCTGAGGAAAGTTTTTGCGGACGCCACCTCTGTGGGTGGGACTCAATCAATGCAGCCAGTGGATAGTGACAGCTTCTGAGTGGCACATCATAGAGTCAACTTATTTAGAGGTGTGTGGAATGTTCAGAAAGTGCCATCTCATTAATTATAAATAAGGAGAGATTCCTCTCAGAAATTGGTTTCTCTGGGTCTCTGACTATTAGCACTGGATATAACTAGGATTATTACCTGGAGGAAAAATTTAGGCTGCTAAGCAGGAGACTCAAGGCCAGGACCTCCAAAGTAGCCTTCTCAGAAGTGCTACCTGTTCCACACGCAGGGCTAGAAAGACAGGCACAGATCAGGAGTCTCAGTGAGTGGATGAGATGATGGTGTAGGGAGGAAGGGTTTAAGTTTGTTAGGCACAGGGGTGCTTTTTGGAATAAGGGGGAGCTGTACAAAAGAGACAGCCTCCATTTGTCCCGAGAAGAAACCAGGCTGCTGGTGCTTAATTGCAAAAAGGTGGTAGAGCAGTTTTTAAACTGAATATTGGGGGAAAGCTGACAGGAGATGAAAAGTCTCTGGTTCAGGATGGCTCACCTCAAAGAGATGAAGGGGTAGCTGTTACTTTTCTACAAGGAAAAGGATTAGAATTGTCCACTGAGACTGTGGCTAATGATATGGACTGCCTGGCAAGGTCATGAGGCAGCAAGAGGAAGGTTGCAGACTTAACATGCATGGGAAATTATAGATGTTTATATACAAATGCTAGAAGTGTCTGAGGTAAAATCAGCGAGTTGGAATGCTTGGTGTTGGGGGGGAAATAGACGTTGTGGGTTTTTGGAATAAGGGGGAGCTGTACAAAAGAGACAGCCTCCATTTGTCCCGAGAAGAAACCAGGCTGCTGGTGCTTAATTGCAAAAAGGTGGTAGAGCAGTTTTTAAACTGAATATTGGGGGAAAGCTGACAGGAGATGAAAAGTCTCTGGTTCAGGATGGCTCACCTCAAAGAGATGAAGGGGTAGCTGTTACTTTTCTACAAGGAAAAGGATTAGAATTGTCCACTGAGACTGTGGCTAATGATATGGACTGCCTGGCAAGGTCATGAGGCAGCAAGAGGAAGGTTGCAGACTTAACATGCATGGGAAATTATAGATGTTTATATACAAATGCTAGAAGTGTCTGAGGTAAAATCAGCGAGTTGGAATGCTTGGTGTTGGGGGGGAAATAGACGTTGTGGGTATTTCAGAAACTTGGTGGGATGAGGATAATCAGTAGGATATGGTGATTCCTGGCTTTAAATTATATTGGAAGTATGGGGGAAAGGGCTGGAGGTGTGGTGGGTCTGTATGTAAGAGAGGGTACACAGTCCAGTATGACTGAGAGAGTAAGTGAATTGGATTTGCTTCTGGAAATGTTATGGGTTGAAATAGTGGGCCCAGAAGGAATATTAGCACTGGGAGTTTGTTATCACTCACCAGATCAAAATATAGAGGAGGATTATAAAATGATGAATGAATTAAAGATAGCAGCTAGACAAAAACACTGTCTCGTAATAGGTGATTTTAACTACCCACACATTGATTGGGTCAATATGTGTTCAAGTAGGGAAAAAGAGATTGAGTTTCTAGACACTCTTAGTGACCGTGCTATGGAGCAGATGGTCACAGAACCTACCAGGGGAGAGGTAATCCTGGATTTCATCCTAAGTAACACCCAAGACCTGGTAAGAGATGTATAAGTGAGTGCACCACTTGGAAACAGTGGCCATAGTGTTACTGAGTTCAACATTTGTATAAATAGGGAGTTGCTCCAAAAGACCGACTCTTTTAACTTTAAAAGGGGTAACTTCTCTGAATGAAGGGACATGTGAGGAGGAAACTAAAAGGAAAAGTTGAATGGGTCAAAACCACTGGGGAAACTTGGAGACAATTTAAAACTACGATCCTAGAAGCTCAGAAATATATATATACACACACACACACACACACACACACACACACCACAGGATAGGAAAGGCACAAATAGGTATAGAAAAAGTCTTCATGGTTAACAAATAAAGTAATGGAAGCTGTAAAAAGTAAGAAGAATTCCTTTAAGCAGTGGAAAGCTAGTTTCAGTGAGGTTGATAAAAGGGAACACAGGCTGCGGCAAATAAAATCCAAGTCTGTGATCAGGCAGGCAAAAAGGGAAAATGAGGAGTATATCGTGTAAAATATAAAGACCAAAAATAAAACTTTCTTCAAATACATTAGAAGCAAGAAAACCAGCCAGGGAGGTAGTGGGGCCCTTGGATGACCAAGGGGTAAAAGGAGTACTGACAGATGATAGGGAAATGGCTGAGAAGCTGAATGCATTTTTTGCCTCTATTTTCACTGTGGAAGATGAGAAGTGCTTGCCCACTCCAAAACCGCTGGTTTCGGGAGGGGTGTTGAAAGTCCTGAGTCAGATTGAGGTGACGAGAGAGAAGGTCCTACAACTGATAGACAACTTAAAAACTGATAAATCACAAGGCCCGGATGGCATACATCCGAAAGTTTTAAAAGAACTCAAATGTGAACTTATGGATTTCCAAAATTCCTAACTATAAATACACATTTATGGGGTCCGAACTGGCAAAGACTGACCAAGAGAGAGATCTTGGAGTCATAGCAGATAATTCACTGCAAACGTCAAGACAGTGTGCAACTGCAATAAAAAAGGCCAACATTATGCTGGGGGTTATTAGGAAGGGAATTGAAAACAAATCAGCCAGTATCATAATGCTGTTGTATAAATCAATGGTGTGACCTCATTTGGGATACTGTGTACAGTTCTGGTCACCACACCTCAAAAAGGATATTATAGCATTGGGAAAAGTACAGAAAAGGGCAACTAGAATGATAAAACTAGATAAAACTAGAATGATAAAAGGGTTGGAACACTTTCCCTATGAAGAAAGGTTAAAGTGCTTGGGGCTCTTTAGCTTGGAGAAAAGATGGCTGAGGGGTAACATGATCAAGGTTTATAAGATTATGCATGGGATAGAGCAGGTAGAGAAAGAAGTACTTTTATCCCTTTCTCACAATACAAGAACTCATGGGCACTCAATGAAATTGTTGAGCAGTCAGGTTAGAACAGATAAAAGGAAGTACTTCTTCACCCAAAGAGTGATTAACACATGGAATTCACTGCCACAGGAGGTGGTGGCAGCTACAAGCATGGATGGCTTCAAGAGGGAATTAGATAAACATATGGAACAAAGGTCCATCAGTGGCTATTAGCCACAAGGTAGAGATAGGAAGTCTCAGTCTGGGGCAAGTGATGCTTTGTATTCTTGGTGTTTGAGGGGGGCAACAGTGGGAGGGCTTCTAGTGTCCTGGCTTCCTGTTAGCACCTGGTATTTTTGACCACTGTGTGACAGATTGTTGGACTGGATGGGCCATTGGTTTGATCCAACATTGGCTTCTCTTATGTTCTTATGTTAGGACTACTGAATCTAGCAATGCTTGCATGCACAGTATATCTGCTACGTGTTGAAGTACAACCCCCTCCATGCTGATGGGCTTGTATCTGAAGTTTATCCGATGAGTTTCAGTTTGGGACTGTGGCTTTCTTGCTGATGGTGAAAAGTTAACAAAGAAGAGGGGGCTCAGATAAGAGAATAATGTAATAAATAGGGCAAAGAAATACCGTGGTGTATGCACTGTAATTTCTAATGCTCTATTTACAGTTGTTTTTTAAGCAGAACTCACCTCTTGAAAGACGCAAAACTGGAAAACAGTTATCAGGAAGCTAAAAATGGGCCAGCTTTTGTACAGTTTTATTATATGCCCTTCCATAAATAACCAATCACAGCACTCCAGCACAGACAGCAGGATAAAAAATGTATCAATTCCTTTCCATTTTTAAATTTCTTTGTGCCCAAAATAAGCAATTTTGCTCCCCCTTCTCTTAGAACGAACTGCATTTATAAACCTATAAATACAGGTTTTGACGGCCAGCCAAGATTGTGTGGGGAAATCTTTCAGCTAATGAACAAACAGCAGGTTGAAAACTCAGCCAATGGTACTGTTTCTCTGTAAAGGTGAGCTTTTAATAGATCTTTTGCACTTAGTTCCTTCCAGATCAGGATAGTTCTAGAGGGTGTATTAACCTGCTGAGGAAACAATGGTGGAAGCAAAGGAATACTACAGAGGAAAATCTAATAGTCCTTCAGTTTTATCAGTTTTGCTTTATTGTCATGTTCTCTGCAGGAAAAACAAAACAAAACGTACATGTCTTTTTTTTTCTAGCCAGAGAATATTTTCTTCTTTTGCATCAGTACAGTGTGCTTTGGCCAGCTGTTCATGCTGCCCTGTGGGGAATCCAGTAAGCTGAAATTAAAGACAGGTGCTTGGAGACAGGGGTGCCCTTGCTCTGCTTAACAGTCTGAGGCAGCAAACAAAAGAACCAGTGAGACAAGAATCTGCCTTCTGTGTAACTGTGCATGAAAACCTGGCACTAAAACAAGAGTCTCCTTCTAGTTACAGTTTACCTTCTTTCTCCTCAGTGAAAAGGCAAGGTCCTGCGTTACCTTTATTGGTTCACTGCTATGTAAGAAACAAAGTAAACAACAGCTTGTCCTAACCCAGAAGCCCCCTTAACATTCTCAGTGTCTAATAAGGGGAAAGACAGAGGCTTGGAGAATTTGAGAAATTGGATTTGTTCTTTTCCATTAGGGTTGCAAACTCTAGGTTGGGAAATTACTGGAGATTTGGGGATGGGGCCTAGGGAGGGCTGGGTTTGGGGAGGTGTGGGACCACAGCTGGGTATAATGCCATAAAGTCCACCTTCAAAGCAACCATTTTCTCCAGGGGCATTGGTCCTTATAGCCTGGAAAACACTTGCAATTCTGGGAAAACTTCAGGCCCTGCTTGGAGGTTGGCAACCCTATTTCCTAGTCAAATGAGAATATTAGCTTATTATTATAAGTTGTCACAGTCAGATATTTGACTGGTAGATGGTGTTCTGCAGTTCAAGATCTAGCAACATTCTTGGGAATTGCAGATGTATCTTCACAGGATTCTTGCTGTTCCAAGCAACACTGTTTTCTAGAGCTGAGCTGGTGTGATTTGCTCAATGCCCAGAATGTCCAGGTGTTTCTTGAGACTTCTAGGCACTGCTCCAAGGGCTCCAATGACGCCTGGCACAATGGTAACCTTCTTCTCCTAGAGGTGCTCTAACTCTATACATACATCTTGGTATTATGTGATCTTCTCCTGTTCTTTATTTTCTATTTTGCTGTCCCCTGGGATTGCAGTGTCAATGATCCAAATACTATTTCTCTTTTTTTTTTTTTACAGTTTTGATACCAGGGGTGTTATGCTCCAGGTGTTTACCTGTTTGTAATCAAAAGTCATTATTCTCCATGATCTTGTCTGGTTTGTGCTCCCATGAATTCCTGGCTGATGGTATGAGGAAGAGGAGGAAGAGGAGGAGGAGGAGGAGGAGGAGGAGGAGCAAGGCAGTACTCGAGAGAACTTTAAAGCACTGCAAACATATTTATTTATTTAAAATATTTCTATCTCACCTTAACTCCTTTGAGTCAAGACAGTGCAGTATTTAGCAACCAAGTTGTAAACACATAAATTAGAAACATTAAAACATACAATTTACCCATTTAAAAGCATTCAGATTTAACACACACAAGGATTAACATATCCATACTGTGGAAGGAGCCATGGCAGAGCATTTGCATACAGAAATTCCCAAATTCAGCCCCCAGTAAAAGGATCTGGCTGAAAGTACTGGAAAAATATCTTTCTCTTCCCAAGACCCTGGAGAGCTGCTATTAGAATAGACAATACTGAACTAGATAGATCAGTGGTCTGACTTGGTATAAGTTGCTTATCTATTTAGAAAATGAATATGCTGCCTCTCCAGAGACCTGTTCAAGGTGGCTCACAAAGTAAAACAATGCAATACAAACATAAAAAGCAGCAGTATAAACATAAGACAGTTTCATGTCTTATTTGCATTGTCTTAGTGATTCATGCTGCCCCATTGTAGGGCAGATAAAAAGCAGATGAGGAGCTGAGGCTGAGATAACTTAAATTGCCTGAAGAGGTAAAATTTCAAGGATTTCTGCTTTACAGCTCAAGCTGTTGGCACTAAGCTACACTGCTTAGTGGTGATGAAGGACTAAGCTACACTGCTTAGTGGTGATGAACCTGCTTACTTCTTTTTTCTGCTCATTTTTCCCGTTTCCATAACCTTCAGTCACCTTCTTTCAACCCATGTTGGCTGGAGAATTCCAATCTCTTTGTTTATTCTTCCTTACTGCTATTTACCTGGTTTCAGATCACTTTTGCAGTGTTGCCTTTCTCTCTCAAATCAATTTAATATGTATATTTTCTTTCTAGAATTACCATATCTTGCTTGTCTAAAGTTTCATTGTATTTGAATAACATGGGCCTCTGTCCCTTTGATGTTGCCCTTCTTTGAAAATCTGACCTAGAGTGGAAACTCATTTTTTAGTATGGACCAGTTTCTAATTCTGTTTGTACAGCATAATACATACTGCCAGTGGCAGGCACAGTGCTTAATGATTAATGATGATGCCATGAGCCTGGACTTTGTGAGGTCTGTATGTATATTTATGGTAAATGACTATGATGTGTTCTGCCCAGTTCAGATTTCTGCTTCTGCCCAGTAAGACATCCAGCAACAGATATTGAATGAAAGAAAACAGTAGTCAAGCAATGGGAAACTCAGTATTAAAGGCGGAATCTGCATTTGTGTTTCCCACCAATGTCCCAGCCTTTTGACTCCGTCTTCAAAAAAGCTGTCTACATTTCGTGTCATTTTCACACCTCAACAGTGCTAGTATACTTTTGCATGTCCACATATGTTTATCGTCCTTTCGGAGCAGCTTCACTGTCATTGCACCTCCACACTGCTTTAAAAGAATCTTCTCCAAACAACATTCAAAAATGCATAGAGAAAGACAGCGTCACAGCAGCACGAAAATGATTTAAAAATGCAAATGCAGATTCGGCCAAAGTAAATCTTGACCTTGGGTATACTTTTCTAAGTACGTGGTGTCTTTACATCATTGGCTTGATCTTGTGTCTATGAATGCTAATAGTGATGTTAATATTGCTTTAGCTTATGCACATATGGAACGACAGTGAGTGGTGACAGTGCTAGCTTTTTAAAAAAGTAACCAATGTTTGGGGGTAAATAATAGCTTTTTGACAATTCATTCTCTCATGTGTCCACTTATGTTATGACTGAAGCTCCTTGTCTATGATACTAACTGCTTTAAAATGATTTTTTTTTAAAAAAATATATACTCCTTTACTCTTTCTATTCTCTGGCTTTTCCAAGGTGGTATTATTATTAGAATTAGTATTATTAGTATTTTGATTTATTATTCACCGTACTCCAGCTTGCACCAGGCTCTGGGTGGTATACAGCAGAGGCACAAAGCCATAAAATGAATGTACAAAGCATTAAAAATTCAAATATAACAAAATTAGAATGACAAATTTAAAAAGCCAGATTAAAAAGAAGTCTGAGATGGCGTCCTTAAAAATTTCATTCCAGGTCTGGACTGCCTGGCCACTTTCTGAGCAGGAGGAGAGGAAACACAAGATCAAAATTAAGGGGAGAGGGAAAGGAAAAGGATGCCAGCCACGATAGAAAACTGTTGCTGTCTTCAACCAAAAGTCTGGCAGAACAACTCTGCCTTGCAGGCCCTGCAGAATGGCATAAGATCCCGCAGAGCCCTGGTGGTATTAGGCAGAGAGTTCCACCAGAGTTTTGGGCCCTGGCCGAGAACAGCTAGACATCTTTGGGGCCAGGGATCACCAGGAGTTTCTGGGTCAGTCTCAAGGACAGGCCAGCATAGAGTGAGTTGCAGTAGTCAAGCCTGGAGTTGACCATTGCATGGATTACTGTGGCTAGGTCAGGGTGTGACAAGAAAGGAACCAGTTGCCAAGTTTAGCAAAGATGGAAAAACACCAGCCTGGCAACGTGCAGGACCTGGGCCTTCATAGTTAAGAAGGCATCCAAAATCCCACCCAAACTCTTGATGAACAGCACTGTTATCAGTGGCATCCCATCAAGAACTGGAAGTCTGGATTCCCATCCCAAAGCACCCCACCCCTCAGACACAGAACCTCTGTCTTTGTTGAATTCAGTCTCAGCCTGCTCTTTTTTAACCATCCCACCTTGGCTTCCAGACCCTCAGCCAGACTTTGAGAAGCCGAGTGGCCATCCAATAACAGATACAGAATAATTACTGTGGCTTTCTGGGTAAATTGTAATGCATAAACTTCATCCAGATTTGGGTAACACAAATTCCTAGCAACTAAAGTTATAGAAAAAAACATCCAGTGACAGTCATTTTAATCTACAGGTAAGCGGCAAAATAAAACAAGTCCAGTGGCTTCTTATAGACTAGCAACAATTATTCCTGCATAAACTTTCATGAGACAGAGCTCACCTCATCATGTAGGGTTGCCAGCCTCCAGGTGGCACCTGGAGATCTCCTCCTATTACAATTGGTCTTCAGACTATCAAGATCAGTTCCCCTGGAGAAAACAGCTGCTTTGGAAGGTGAACTCTATGGCATTGTACTCTGCTGAGGTCCCTCCCCTTCCTATACCCTACTCTCCCTAGGCTCAACCCCCAAAATTTCCAGGTATTTCGCAACCCAGAGCTGGCAGCCCTGTGCACCTGCTGAAACAAGCATGAAAGCTTATACTGGAATGCAAGATTTTATCTTTTACTCTTTTTAAATGTTGTGCACTAGCGGAACCGCACATGCAGTCGGGGCGCCACATGGCCAAACTAGTGAAGCTTCGCTACCAGGGACAATAGAGCCCTCGGATCCTAAAACCCGCCAACCGGCGAGTAGGGACTCTACAGAGAACCTATAAGATTGTAACTCTTGTAATGGGTGTAATGGGTGTGGTTGTAAACGGACATATAAGCAGCCTGCAGGCTAGTTACTGTATCTTCTATTTTCTGAAATCACTAAGTAAAGTATGAGCTGAAAATCACACTACGATGCGTCAGTCTCAGTACTTTTCATTAAACTGGTATGATATTTGTGAATCTGTAAACCGCCCTAAGCCTGCTTTGGTGGGGAGGGTGGGGTATAAATTAAATAAATAAATAAATAGCACTGACGGGTGCCACTGGAATCCTTTTAAGTTTATGGAGTCATATCAGGATTTTTTTCATTCACATAAAGGACCTAGTTTTTTTAGTAAGTACATTTAAAAGCTATAAATGATTATATAAAATCACCCGCCTTCTTAAAAAACTGAAAATATAAATCTCATCTCTAGGAGTGTTTAATTATTGTTTAGAACTAGGAGATTACTTCCCACAATTAGAAAAAATACACCTTTAGACATTTATCTGCTATTTTGACATATTTATTGCTTTACAACTGTTGACTTTATAACCTTAACTTAAGTAGTTTTCACTCTGTATATCTGAAACATCATCATGTTACATGTTAATTTGCTGCTAAGCCCCTGTCTATAAGTTTGACCATTACCTACCATTCTAATGTATTTGAAAAAGTGTGCACGCACATGAAAGCTCATACCTTGAATAAACCTTAAAGGTGCCACTGGATTCTAAATTTGTTCTACTGCTTCAGACCAACATGGCTGACCATCTGGATCTAACTTCATCAGGCTATGATTGATATCAGGAGCCATTAATCTGTAATTAAAATGCACACGCTTCTGATAAATAAAGTTGAAATGCCGGTGATTATTAATTTCTCTAAAAGTACCTAAAACTGATTTGTTAAAAAAGTCCTTGAGCATGTATTTAGTTGAGGGGTTTAGTTTCAGTTTTCTGTGCTTACTTATCCACAGATTTCATTATAAACCTGAAGGGGGAGAAATGGAAGAAATAAGATCAAAATCATGGATGTGCTTTAATTAGGCAAATAATATCTCAAAGACAGTGACACTTGTTGAACAAAGTTCAGCAAAATAATAGCATTAAGCACAATCTTATTCCATGCCACAGTTTTAACAGCATCATTACTGTTAAAACGATAGGAGAAAATAGGATTGAAACCAATGACCTTCGGCTCCTGATGCAGAGGGCAGCATGCTGAGCCACTTAGTAAAGGGAAAATGCTTAAGTGCTCTACCAAATTGTCATAGTATTGCTGAGTGTCAGCAAATAGAACCGAGACAGCATGCCAATGCATTACAATTTGGCATCAGTACAACAAACAAGCTGTTAGTTCCTTTAAAAAAATATCTTGTTAAAATTCACTAAGATATATTGGGCCAAAACAATTTTGGAGCACCCGCTTCATAGAACAGCAACCAGATGTTCCAGGAAATTATCATTTGTGAGCAATGAATGGTGGCAGTTTTGGTTGCTGCGAACTTAGGATCTGATATACTAGATGAACAAGAGGCAGGCTTTGTACTTAGAATGGGATAGGAATACTTTTAAATGCCAATTTTTAATTTTTGGGGGGGCCCCGGAGGGGATTTTTTATTGCATTTTTTATATACTACAAACTACAACAAAAAATTGGGAAGGGGTAACTACATCTAGGGAGAAAGGAAAGAAAACCACAACTAACTAAAACCCCACGGATAGGAGATCATCACAACTTGTATAAATGTCAAATTGCTAATATTACTTTGAACATAGTCAGCTATGCTAATTTTTTTATATTTTTATCCAAAGTTTTAACCATTCAAGAGAACCCCCAGAGCATCCCACAATAAAACTAAAGTTTAAAGGCACACTTCAGAATCCTTCAACCTTCATTTTGTCTTTTCTAATCCTCATTTTATATGTACACTTGGGGGCAGCCACCCCCTTATCAGAAAGAGAGTCCTCGTCAGAAGACCCCGAGTCCAATTCACCACTGGATTTGCTGTAATCTTCTTCCTTCTCGACCTCGGCTGGCTCTCCAAGCTGCACTCTCAGGAACTCACATGCTTTGGAAACAGAGTCAATCTTTTCTTTTTTATCGTGTAGTTTGAAAATGACCCCTTCTGGAATTAACCATTTGTAGACAATGCTGTTTGAAGAAAAAGGATTAAATCTTTTTCTTTCTCTTTTGCCTTATTTCGAATGGAATGTCTTTTAGAATCCTGATAGTGTTCCTGTAGTTGCTTTCAGGATAGAATCTCTCACATGTCTCTTTGAGAATCTAGCCACTATTTCCCCAGGCAGATTATTCTTTTTGATGTACACGGAATAGGACCTATAGACCACATCCATTTCGCTTGCAAGATACTCCACTTTCAAATCTGTAACTGGGGCTAATGCTTCACTCAGGAGTTGCTGTAGATTCTCACCTTTTAATTCTGGGACCCTTTGAAACCGTAGGACCAAATTTGCTTTCTCAATTTGCAGCTGTAAAAGTTATGATTCTTCAGAGACTTGTTTCTTTTCCAGCTTTTGCACCTTTTTCTTAACTTTTTTGGCGTTGGCATCCATTTCCTTCACCTTCTCAACCAGTTGCTCCGTTATTTTTAAAGTCTCAGTCAGTTGGAGCTGCTGAGTTGCTAGATTCTGATTTAGATTTTTATCAGCATCATTTCAGATGTAAAGCAAATTTTAAAAACCCCAAAACTTCTAGCTACTGAGTTTTTGCATGCTATCACACAAACTAAAGTTTTGAATTAACAAAACATATATCATGAGGGAAAATTCAAAGGGTGTTCCACCATATTTTTGTCAGGTTACTTATTCTAAAAGTATCTTCTTTATGCTCATTACAAGAAAAAAAAATCTTACTTTTTTCTCCAGCTACACTTCTGATAGTAAGGACAGGTATTTTTATTTTTATTTTTTGGTCTGGTATTCCTTTCTGCAAATATTTTCTATAACATTAGGTGGGGGGAAGGTAACAATTTTGCTATGGAGAGGGGAAAACATGGCTAACAGTTTTTACAATGCTTTATCTCCAGTGTTAATGAAATATTCTTGAAGGACTGGATGCAAAGATGTGTTTCAGAAGTTCACATCTCTATTCTGATATTGATCATCCTTGTTATAAATAAGTTATAGATTGTTATAATATCTATATCTCCCATTTTCCTCTTGTTTTTCTGTTTCCCCATTTATAATAGTAATAATAGTAATAATAGTAATAATAGTAATAATAGTAATAATAGTAATAATAGTAATAATAATAGCTATACACACCTGAAACTCTACTTTGCATGGTTAACTTGGCAAGAAATGCAGAAGTGGGTTACAAGATCATAAAACATGCACCTGAGGTACTTCCTCTTAGCCTCCTCTCTGTACTGCAGCATAACTAGCAGGATGCCATTTAATGCTCTATACTCTGAACTCAACAACAGCTAAAATCAACAGCTACAAAAGATTTCACTGTTATTAGTTTATCTGAGGGTCAGTGAAAACTATCTCATTCCCCCCCTAATTAGGAAGAAAACTAAAATTGGTACTTTTCTATTTAAAAAAAGGAGAAATGTCACCAGCGATTTGCAGACTGGAAACAAAAACAGATTCTCAACAGAATGTTATCTGCCAAGAGTGTTTGCTTTTATGTGACTAGTCCAGAGCTGACTAATGACTTGTATTAAGTTATGAGTTATATAGCACAGAGCAAGTTCTATTCTCATATGCCAGCAGCTACCAAGTCTTTGAAGTCAGTATCTGACTGTCATAACTGCATCTAGAATACAGTCCCCCCAAAAAAGGACAGAGTTCTGCATGCTTTCTCTGTCAGAACTTTATGTTTATAAATTTGTTATGTACTAATAATTGGCCCTGAATCTGTACAATTGTCATAAGGAATTTTGGTAGGAATTCCCCTCTTGTATTAGCCAGTCCATTTCCTCAGACAATTAGGATGGCTTTAACAAAAGTTGCCCAGTAATGAAAGTCCCCTCCCCTCAGAAATCAAGTACAACAAAATGGAATACAAAGTCTCTCAGGCGATCCTAATTATGCCCCTTACTTTTAGATGTCAAACTTATAAACTAATATAACATAACACTCATGAAAGAATATGAGAAAGTCAGGAATAGATAAATTAAATCCATGCATTATGGTCAGAGGTATGAAACATTCTCTCAGAGGTTTCACCTTTATCATTAATGATATCTGTGCTGTCATACTCCTCTTAGAGTACTGCAGAATATGTTAATGATATGCCTTGTTCTATTTTACTGTCAAATCATTCCCAACAAAATTATTTAGGTATCCTTTTCATCCTTGTGGGATATAGCTAACAGAAAAAGAAATTTTATATGGACAGACTTGAAATTATTAGAACACTAGAGTCCTCTGGCCATATAGTAATTATTTGGCTCTCCTTGCTTTTTTGTTCGTTTCCCAGTGTCCAATATCATCCACTCTCTTCTTACAAACAGCAACTGGAACATCCTTTTTTTATCCATGGTTCTAAAAGAGATCTTTTTCCACAGGTGGCTTCCACCATCCCCTTTCTCTCTAGGTCATGGAGCCAATATAAACTGCATAGTATATGCAGGGCCCCTTAAGCCAATATCCAATAGGTGGGTTCTAGAAAAATGAGGAAGTTGTCAGGCTTTGCAGAGATAATGAACAGAAGAGTTCCAAGAGTTCCTCAGATTCCATCAAGGCACTTCTCCTCGTACACATGCCCTTAGCACTTATTACTTATTCTTCAGATGCCAAGGATGTGAAACTTAGCTAGTCCTGAAATTGCTGACTTCCAACTTTCTGTTGGCTTTAAAAAAAAAATAATAAGCCCCCGGAGGGGATTTTTTATTGCATTTTTTAAACACTACAAACTACAACAGAAAATAAGGAAGGGAACTACATTTAAGGGATAAAGAAAGATACCCACTACTGGCTAAAAACCCAAGAGAGGAGGTACTCTCACCAGCTTAGACATACATTTAGTCTTATGCCGGTTAATCTTGCTATCACTTGAGTCAAATTTAGCATTCACTTTCCCAAGTCTCACATTTAAAGTTTAACTGTCAAACAGAAACACCCCAAAGCATCTCATTTCAACATTTTTTTATAGGCACAATTCAGAGTCCTTCAGCCTTTACTTCTCCTTGCCTAATCTCTTCCAAAGCTTATAACTTTTAGGGGCTGCTGCCCCTTTCTCTGAAAGAAAGTCCTCCCCGGAAGCTTCCGAGTCCAGCTTGCCATTGGACTTACAGTCCATCCTTTTTTTCCCTTCCCCTGGACCACCCAACTGGACTCTTAAAAATTCCCGTGCTTTCTGAACAGAGTCAATCTTTTCTTTTTTATCCTTGATTTTGAAGTTTATGCCTTCTGGAGTTAACCATCTATATCCAATTGCATTTGTCTGTAGAAAAAGAATTAGTTCTTTATATTTTTTTTCTCCTTTGTCTTAACTCAAATGGAATGTCTTTCAATGTTCTGATGGTATTCTCCCGCACTTTCAGGTGTGCTCCAGATACTGCTTTCAGGATTGCATCCCTCACATGCCTCTTTGAGAATCTTACCACAATTTCCCCAGGCAGATTATTTTTCTTTATGTATCCTGAATATGACTTATAGGCCACATCCATTTTGTTTAACAGGAATTCCATCTTCATATCTGCCACTGGGGCTAATATTTCACTCATTAGTTCCTTCAGATTCTCTCCCTTAGTCTCTGGCAAGCCCTGGAAGCGAAGAATCATATTAGCCTTTTCCATTTGTAATTGTAGCAGCTGATCTTCCATAGAAACTTGCTTCTTTTCCAGCTTTTGAGCTTTCTTTTTCACCTTTTGTGCAGTGGCGTCCACTTCTTTCACCTTCTCAGCTGTTTCATTCATCATTTTAAGTGTCTTGCTTATCTGTGTTTGCTGCGTGGTGATACACTGAGTCATTTTCGACATCTGCTCCTTAAGATTATTCATCTGGTCCAGTAGGGGGTGCATGGATTCTGCCAAAGTCTTTGCCAGCTCGTTGGTTCCTTCCATTTTGGGGCTCTCTGTTAGTTTCTGTTTCAAAGGTTTCTCTTTCTTCGTCCTCTTCTCCACCATCTTTCTCGACTGTTTACTTTGACAAATACTTTGAAAGTCTCTGAATATGCACCCAAATGCTTAAACTCGCCTTGGTGAGTATTTCTTAACAGTTATGCATGCTTTCTCTTCTGCTCCCCCCCCTTGATTTGCTCAAAAGTTCATGCAGTTGGGAGGCATCCCTCCCCCGCCCGCCTTGCTTTCCGTTTTACAGAATGGGGTAGGGAGTTTTCTTTTCTCTTTCACTGCCGCTTACGTTAGACTCATGTTCATAGTTGGTCCTCAGACCCCTTTTTAAAAAATCATTTCTGCTGCTCGACCTCCTACGCTTGCCCCAGTCAGTGTCACTTGAGTCCATTTGGCCTCATGGCACAAAGAACCTTTGGGACGGAGAGGCACCTCAATTCCCCGGCATTCTGCCGGCAAAGAGGTGACCTCTCATAAGTCCCCTGGACAGAGACCCTTCAGCCAGGTCCCTGGGGGGATGACGAGCCTGTGCACCCCCTACTTCAGCTGGAGCGCAGCTTCACCCCCGGGAGGTCCGGGAGGTGAGTATGCTAACATGCCGCCATAAACCAGAAGTCCAACTTTCTGTTGTCTTCATGTCTCTTCAGCCCTGAGGATTGCAGTCACAGAGGAATAGGGTATCTTACTCTTCTACTTTTCTATATGGACAGACTTGGTATTATTAGAAAACTAGAGTCCTCTGGCCATCTAGAGTCCTCTGACCTGCTTTTATTTGCCCATGGAAAACTCTGATACTTTACTTCAGCCACTCTATTTTTGTTCATAGCTTCTGGGTACTTAAGAAGAAACAAAATCATCCCAGCAAAAGGTCATCATGAAAATATTTTTGTGCAATTGTCATCTTGCCCAGAAGATCATTGTTTATTTTGATTGTGTACATCCATTTACTTAAACATGTGATGTTTTATGCTTCATAAAATGTCCCTAATTTTGCTTTCATTATATACAAACTCTGGGCTAACCTCAGAATCCCTCAACAATTCCCTCACTCTGGTTACCATAGAGTAGAAGGCTAGAGTGTCATCTGCTGGAGTACTCCATAGAGCTGCCTCTCACATGTTGGGTTCTTCCTGCTAGGGCACTGGGAATGCAGCTTTTTAGGAGTCCAAGTGGGCACCCCACCCTCCTGTTTAGTCTTAGCATGTGAAGATGCCCCCACACTCCCAGCAGCCCTCATTTCACCACCGGCCGAGTTGGGAAGGACTGGGAGCTGCTGCCACCTTGGTAGGGTTCCCAAATCCCCCCGGGGGCGGATTTCCCCCCGCTTTCAAGGCCCGATTCCCGCTCCTATGGAATCGGGGCCTGGGGGAAAACCCACCCCCGCATGCGCACCACCCGGAAGTGACGTCACACACTGGGGACGAGGCCACGCCATTTGAGGGCACACGGTTTAGACACCGGCCGGGAGCCCCCCGCTCCCAGCCAAAATCCATTTGGCAACCCTACACCTTGGTGAGCAGCTGCACCACTGACTGAGGCCCTGCCACCTAGGGCCCCAGTGACCGAGTCAGACTGCCATTGCTGCCAGAGCTGACAGGGTCTGCAGAAACAGTGGGTGGGTGAGTGGCAAAGAAAAAGAATGTGTGTGTTTGTCTGCATGTATGCCTCTGTGTGTGTATGAAGGAGAGAGAGGAAGAGCCTGCCTGGGATGGAGAACAAGAGAGAGAATGAGTGTGTATGTGTATGTGTCATCCAAATCAGCCTGCAGCTCTACTGATGGACCTCCTGATTGGCACCTGATATTTTTGGCCACAGTGTAACAGAGTGTTGGACTGGATGGGCCATTGGCTTTTCTTATGTTCTTATGAGCAAGAGAGAGAACGTGAGAGAGAGAGAATAACTGTGTGTGTTTCACCCAAATCAGCCAGACACTGCAGGAGTTAGAGTCCTTTGCCTCTGTCTCTGCTTTTGCAGAAGTCAGTCAGTGGTTCACACACTGGTGACTGAAGCCTCTAAAGTGAACAGCGAAAACAGCTTATTTCTTGGCTCAAGTGAGACAAAGCAGCTTTTCTTCAAAATAAGAGGGAGGTTGAAAAGTACTCGGTTCGCCGCATGGAGGACTCAGACGACGACATGCGGTTGCACACGTTTATTGAGTACTTAACAACAACACAACGGCCCCGCAGGGCCAACTATATACACTCCCGTCCCCGGGCCTCCCACTCCATTGGAGGGTTTGAATTTCCCGCCAAGGAGCCTATTGGCCGGCTAGGGAGAGGACTAGGATCCGAGGTCCTATTGTCCTTTTGGATCCAAGCTCCTCTCTTTCTTGCGGCCGTCTTGTGGCGGGCCGCATACATAACAGAGGTCCTTGGGTCAAGATCAGACAACTGAACTTTGGGGTACTTACTGATCCTTCCGTTGTACTATAGTGGTGCTGCATTTTCCCATTAGCAATGAAGGCAACGATACTAACCATCTCAGGCTACAATCCTAAAAAGACTATCCTGGGAAGCTGGGAACAAATGAGACGCTTCTGAGTAGACTGGTTTAGGATTGTTCATTCAGAAACCTTCTGGTTGAAAGATATAAATCACTTCTGGAAAATGTTAAGGCTCAGACTTTGGTGAGACTGTAGAGGAAGTGAATGCCAAAGGTGCAGGACAGACACCAAGTGATCTAGCATAATTTTGTGGTACAATCTACCAGGATATTCTCCTGAGCAGATCACTTCAGAAAGGGCCAGAGATGCACAAAAATTCCTCTGTACCTCTCTGCTTCATTCTTACTGGGCTCATACAGGAGGTGTTTTCTGGTAGATTATGCTGTTGGAGCATTTTGCAATGTCCTTCAAAATTACTGTGGCTCAGTTCAAACATAACATGAGGTCATGATTTAATTAAACTTTGATTAGTGTACCTAACTGAATGCAGTCCACTCTACTGGTTAATTAGTGTCCCTCAAATCAGGATCTGAATCCATAGTTTGAAGTTGGATAATTAAACCAAAGTTAGTCTTAGCTATGGTTTTGTGCAATGTATGAATGAAGCCATACTGACTTAACTCTGGCTGGTTTCTTAGCACTGCTTTTATTCATCCCTGAATATAGAGATGCCTGGCCAGAGCAAAGATGAAACCACAGTTTTTCTGGGTGGATCTGGGTGATCATCTGTAAGCCAAATCCTGTTTTCATAAGCTAACCCTGGTTTTGGATCTGAACTAAGCCGTGGCCCAACCTGTTAAAGGTTCTCTATGCTTATGTCATACCTGAACAGCACAGAAGCTGCTTTCTTGTGTCTTTTTACCATGTGACAACTGAACAGTATAGGATTCCACCACAACCTAGAAAGCATGGCTGACTGGAATGCATCAGTTAGATTTTCTCTGTTACTTTTCAAAAATCAAAAAGCCAATTACACCCTTTGTTTTCAGCCATAATTTCAACACAAAGCATTTTTTTGTGCTACTATATATCATATAGTTACGTTTGATGCATGGGTGAAAATGATGACTGCAATTTTTGGCTACTTTCAATGGGGAAAAGGTGGGGTGGGAAGTGATACATGGCAGTGTATTTAAATTTGAATTTTTAGAGAAGGATTTGACTTCAGAGGAAGAGGTGGGTTTGGGGCAGTGCCCTTAAAGTGACATCACAGGAAAGGGTGGGGTTTTGGTAGTTTTCTGGAAGTAACATTTGAAGGGGTGGAGTGTGGGAAGTGACATCACTTGACTGCTGACCTGGGAGTGACATCACAGTACTCCTGGCTCCACCCCCAAAGTCTCCTGGATCCATCCCCAAAGATCCCAAAGATCCCAGATATTCCCTGAGTTGGACCTGGTAACCCTAGGATTACCACATGGGCAACCAAACAGAGGGAACCATAAATGGGCCTTCCTGGGAGGATTTGGTTTGGATGGTAGGCTCATATATGAAGAGGAAAAGAGCCATTCAGGTATTTTTGGCCTAGACCTTACAGAAGAACCAGAGCCTAGAAGCAAAGTTGAAGGCACTCGTGGGCACTCCATGAAACTGCAGAGCGGTCGGGTTAGAACGGATAAAAGGAAGTACTTCTTCACCCAAAGAGCGATTAACACATGGAATTCACTGCCACAGGAAGTGGTGGGTGCTACAAGCATGGACGGCTTCAAAAGGGAATTAGATAAGCATATGGAGCAGAGGTCCATCAGTGGCTATTAGCCACAAGGTATAGCTAGGGGCTCTGGGGCAAGTGATGCTCTGTCTTCTTGGTGCTTGGGGGGGGTCAACAGTGGGAGGGCTTCTAATGTCCTGGCCCCACTGCTGGACCTCCTGATGGCACTGGTATTTCTGGCCACTGTGTGACACAGAGTGTTGGACTGGATGGGCCTTTGGCCTGATCCAACATTGGTGTCTCTTATGTTCTTATGTTCTTAAGTCAATAAAGTTAATTGATTAAATATGCGAACAAAGCCCAAACTCAACTACCATGCAAGTGGCAACATTTTCCACCAAATACAATTTCCAAGTTATCCTTATTATTAGTTTTATGTACAGTGCTGAGAGTTCAAGCCCTTCCCCAGCCTCCCCTCAAGGGTTAATGTGGATGGTAATAGGCCTGCTAATTGGTCTTCAGGCCTGAAAAATTCTTATCCTCTTCAAGGCCAAAGGTGGAAGCCTGGTAATTAGCTTCTTATGGGAACCTCTGATCTGTTATGGGAAGGGGAGACTGGGAGTGGTGAGGTAATCTTCTAGAAGTTTCTCTTGGAGACATCTTCTGATTGGATGTCACCATTGCCTGATGCACTGGGCCACGAAAAACTATAACTGAACTGTGGTTCTGAAGACAGGAGGCTATCTGAGATTTTCTTGGCTTATAGGCCAAGTCTATGTCCTGCAATTGCTAGAAATGTAAATAATGCTGCTTCTAGGCCTTTGTACTGGAATCAAGGTTTGTGCTACCTAATGCAGTCCTTGTAATTGTTAGGTAGCTAAAGCTAGCTTTATTATTTTTTTCTTCTGTATGGTTTAAGAGTAATGAGTTGGCAATAATTTCTCTTTATTAATACTTCATGTATAAGTTTTATAAATAATTTTAAACAACAGTCTGGTTCTATGTGGCGTTGCTCTGGGAACCCATGGGGGTAAGCCTCTGGCTTCCATAACAAGAGCATTGAAGTCAACCAATCTGGAAGTGAGAGTGACATGAATAAACATGGATGGATCTAAAAGGGAGAACAATCTATGAGCTTGATCATAGCAAAGTTAATCAAAGTTGTTTCCATGGTAGGAGAATGGGATGTCACTGTGTACAGCTGCAGGATGGTCTTAGCAGCTGGAGGGCACTGAGCAGAAGTCCAGGGTGGGTGCCCAGAATTACTGTTATCCCACCAGGGACCCCCACTGCTGTCCACCCTGCTGAAGCCAAGTAAGGGGCAGTCCTCATCCCATGTGTGGTGGTGGTGGAAGCCATCACCCAAATGGAGCAGACACAAGAGGCTGCTGCTGAGATGACTACCTAAGCCACAGGTGGTGGGGGGGCACAAGTGGCTGTTGCTATGTGAAAAACTTGAGTGCTGGATAGGATGGCTACAAGTAGTAGCAGCAGGAAGATAATATAGTTAGCCAGCTGTGCCAGATTTATATGGACTGGCTGATAGGAAGGCAGGTGGCTGGCAAGTTTAAAAGGATCTCATGCCCATCTTTTACCGCATTTTCCAGGTGACTGTATACAAGTTAATTACCATCTAAAAGTACAGGGTGTTACTTTGCTGCGGAATTGTATCTCCGCTCCTTTAACCAATGCAGGCTTAGATCTATGTGTTTTGCTATTAATCACAAGTTTTAGAGAAGCCTGAATTTCCAGGGATTTAAAAGTCTCCTTCACTAGATGTTAAACAGATTCCTGACAATTTTGATTGCTAGTATGATGCTGGCTCAAGTGGTTAAGATGCTGAACTGCAGGCTGTGGAAGGTTGGTAGTTCAGCAGTTCGAGACCCAAGTGTGCCACATGACGGAGTGAACTCCCATCTCTAGTTCCAGCTCCTGCCAACCTAGCAGTTCGAAAGCAAGAAATTGCAAGTAGATAAGTAGGTACCACTTCAGTGGGAAGGTAACAGCGTTCCGTGCGCCTTGGTGTTTAGTCATGCTGGCCACATGATCATGGAAATGTCTTTGGACAGCACTGGCTCTTCGGCTTTGAAACGGAGATGAGCACCGCAACCCAAGAGTCGGATTCGACTGGCTTTTGAGCAAGGGAACCTTTACCTTTATGAAGCATCTTCTATCAGGGTTACTGAAATCCATTGAGAGTTGGGGCAGGTACCACCTCAGGTCCTGGCTCTCTCACCCACTCAGAGCTAACAGACTAAGTGGTGGACTATGACACTAAAAAGCCTCCCTTAGCATATAGGGTCTATGTCCATAAGGAGCCAGAAACATATAGTGAATATTCCTAGGTTTGGAGCTTGCCCATATACGATTGTTAGGCAGAGGCCTAATATATTAGCTGCCTGTACTGAAGCAGATTGAGCCTACACTGGTAATGGAGAGCTCTTTAGATTTTCCCATTAAAGATTCTTCTGACTGATTCCACTTCATTCCACCTGATGGGCATCCATTACAGTACAGGTTCTCAGAAAAGGTGAGGTGGTGGTACCATCTTTGGAGATTTTGGGAAGCATTGCAAGGACATTTTATTTGCTTAGATATTTAATGTGGTTTAAACCATGGGTATTTTTAAAGGTTTTAACTGGGTTTTATTGAATTATATTATTGTTTTTAGTTACGAATTGTAAAATGCCTTGAGCCATAAAGGGAAAGGCAGGAGAGCTGTGAATACCCTGCATTGTACAGGGGATTGGACTAGATGACCTTTGGGATCCCTTCCAGCTCTATGTATCTATATAAATATTTTAATTAATACATATGAATAAAGTTTTGTATCATCTTTGTGTGCCAGCTCCTTATTTACTGGGTATGAGCACAACACAGAAAAATATATGCACATACAGTTTATCAATATATCGTATCATATAGAAGTTATGAGTACACGAAGGCTGGAATAAGACAAGCAGACACCCACATCAGTATTTATTCCCTATGTGGACTTTGTTTGAATAGAGCTACAGTAATTTGCACAAACAGATGATGCATAGACAAAAGGTTTTCAGTCAAACCTTTGTGCCTTAATTATGTTACAAAGTTGTTTTTACGAAGTTATTGACATTTTTTTTTACTCATCATGAGTAAAAGGTGTGAAGAGGATTTGCATTTTTTACCTTCCCATGTGTCAAATTGTTACACTTAATGACCTCAACTGTTTGAGGTTAGGTGCTACAATCCACTAAACTACTCAAACTATATCAATTTTCCAACAACTTAGGGTCTTCAGAACTAGGCACTTAAGCTGATAATAGCCATGCATTTTCATTTCCCTGTTCTCCCTTACCACTTTAAAAAACAGCCCTCTGGTGGCTTTCACAGTCAAGAGCATTATAGCAGTTGACCACATCTGACTTGATCCAAGGTTTCCCATGGCTCTCACTTCACTGCTATTAAGATCACAGAATTGCTATCACTGTTTTATTTATTCTGTTCTTAAATCCGCCCAGTTGTCAGTCAATTTGACATTCTAACACCCAGTTTTCTAGCACTGTGAGCTTACTTCTTGCAGCTCCTATCCCAGATAGCATATTTTACAGGGGAAGCTAAGCACACATCATAAAAAGGCAGCAAACAAGTTCATAAATGCCACACACACAACCTTCTGAGGTATTGGCTACCTCTGCTCATCTTGCAAACTGCTCACATCTCATTTTAGTGCAATTACCTGAGAAGGATAAGATTGTAAAGCGGTTAGTGTTGGAAGTCTGTCTCCTCCCTCCTGTTGGTGATGTGATGTTATCAGGTATTGACTGATCATTTATGGGGGGGGGGGCAGGGAGTATAAGCAGTGGTTTGTACTCATTGTTTGGTTCCTGATAGAGTGGCAAATGACTGCTAAGTTGTAAAGGAACGACCGTAGATTTTAATTTGTTAAATGCTAGGCTTTGGGTAAGTCTCAGATCAACCTGTATACTGTATTGATTTTAAATTATTAGCCAGTCTATATAACATGTTGGAAGGAGGGGGGGGGATAGAATAGCCACCAGAACCTGTGGTTTCAACGGCCATAAGGTTCAGTCATCAGAAGTGCACAACTGGGGGAAAGGGAAAGCAGCAGAAGTTGTGGTTGCACCAGCTGGTAGCTACAGACTGTACAGCAGCAGGTACAGTCGATAAGAAGGAATTAAAAAATATCTTCCCTGCTATTTCCAAATGAATGTTTATATTACAATTTCTCTTCTCCTTGTATAAATCAAAATCGTGATTTAAATTCTTGAGGCGTTCTGCTTGTTTTTGCCACAAAGAAATTGTGATTTGTTCATGACATCTAAATGAATCCAGAACCACAGGTCTATTTCTCAGTGTCAATGGAAACGAAGACCTGAATTTGGAATGTACCACTTCAGATTCCAATTTTGGGGGTAAAGAAAGAAAAATTGGGCTACACCCAGCAATGTGCCAACAATGGAACTTAATTGCTGTGGAAAGGTTCAGCAAAATGTGATGTCTCTGATTCCCCTTAAGGGACCTGTATGGAGAAACATGTAGGGGCTGTCACATGGCTTTTTTTTCTTTTTTAGTTTGCTGACAATTTTTGGGTAGGACACTACTGCTTCAGATTTAAATGTGTGGTTTTGGAGGGCTCTGGAGTTTCAAACCATTAATGTTGAAACAATCTGAGTGTCTGGGGCAGCTGTTTTTAAAGATAATAGCACCAGATTTGCACAGAACATAGTCCTCTGTGACCAACAGGGCTGTCCTGTCCCTGAAGGGAAAAACAGCCACTCAGCTATTTCATCCCTGAGCTATGGGAGTGCTGTTCCAGCATCCAATCACCTCTCAGAGGGGGAAATCGAATGTTGGAGGGAAGCACCACAGCAGGTCTGCCTCAGGTAGAGTCCAGTGATAGTTTTCGGTCTGCCTCAGCAAAAGAGCAGACAGCTTCAAGGATAGCTTTGCCTGGTAGTGTGGCAGAGTGATTTTAGGGTTGCCAGCCCCCCTCTGAAAGTAGGGGATTCCCCTGCCCCGGGGCCCCCCAACCAACCTGCTGGCTGGTGGAGGGACTTACCAGGCGCAGGAGGGAGGCCCAGGTTACCTTTTCAACAATGTGGCAACTTCTTCTGGCATATGCTAGAAGTGATGTCATCATGCTGGCATTGACCAGGTAATGCTCTGGTATTTGGACAAAAACTCTATGCTGGAACCCATTTTTTCATAGAGTTTTTGTCCAAATACCAGAGCATTACCTGGATTGTGCCAGCACGATGACACCACTTCTGGTACTAACTGGAAGTGACGTTGCCACGTTGCTGAGGAGGTAGCCAGGGCCTCCCTCTTGCTCTTGGTAAGCCCCCCCCATCCCCCACCGTTTGCCAGGAAGAACCTGTCTCTGTTGTTGTTAGGCCTGTCTCTGGTGATAAGTAGACCTCATACCATTTAGTCTGACTCTTGAGAAAGTGCAGGGTGGTGTGGTTAGAATTCTGTGAGTGTGAAAGGATCCAGCCTAGTGGCTACTCATTGAAAGTCTATTTCTACCTGCAGAAAATTCACACTGCACTCTGAAACCATCAGTAGGTTAAACTTATGTGCCTCAGTCAGGGTTCTCCTTTGACTCTCTGGAAACCTCTATTGCCGACCAGTTCTTTAAAACCAACTTGTAAATAAATAAATCCTGCCTCGGTGATCTCTGTGTTCTTGCTCACCATAAAATATACCTAACAGCAGTGAGCTCAAAGTCTTTACATTTGCTGCTCTAATAATATCTTGTAACTGAGGGGAAGATTTTGTAGTTCTAAACAAACCTGGTTCCCTAGGTTTGTAGCTCTGTGGGTGCCCTCAGTTGGTAGGAAGAGCCTGTCATACCCTCCCTCTAATCTAAAAAACTTGAAGTTTCAAGATGTTTGAACAAAAGAGGTTGATTTTACAGACCCCTGAAGTGTCTTTTGGCACAGGCACACTTCTCTCTACTGATTACAGTTGGGGGTGGTGTTGCCCCACCAGTGTAGATTTAATATGAATTGCTGCCTTCAGTTTCTGGGGGAATTTAGTGAAATGGCAGGCCTCGGTGAGAGGTGGGGTACTAGCGAGGATCTACTACTTATGTTTATGAGGATCTTTCCCTTTATGAGCACTCTCAATAACCAGCCCAAGGGTAAAATAGAGAATGTTTTATTGAACAGAGATTAAGTAATTTCACACACAAGGGACCACACATGGAACGTACACACATCCAAGATCTATGGAAAATCAAGAGAGAAGTGGGAGAGTAGTGGGCTTGAGAGTAGTGGGCTTTCCTGAAGACGTCCGTGAAGAAGGAGAGATGGAGAAACAACCAGCGCTTTGTGGAGAGGAAGGACCTAATATGCTGGGTGTTTGTGTGTGTTGGTAGGCACCCAAGGCAACACAAACACAGCACTGGGCTAGTTATACTCAAAAATGTGTCCAGAGACCTTGCTAATGTGTGGGGTCCCTCAGAACAAAGCATTGATGAGATTAATCAGGGATAAAGCAATGTAGTTTGGAAATGCTGTATAGAGTTCCCAGGAGTGGACAAAAGAGCCCGGAGGTTCTCTTCTGGACGCAAAGTACAATTTGGGTTGGGTTCCTGATTACTTCACCAGTGGCTGAAGAAATAATGGATCACTAATTCAAACTAAGCAAAATGGAAACAATCCTGCTTGATGAGCCACCTAGGTTTGGGGTGTGGGAAAGGAGTAGAAGTCAGAACTCATGTGCTTCCCAGGTTCACTGCCTAGGCATGATTATGGGGCCTGCCAGTTCTGGCATCCATATTTGTGTCTACTTATGTCAAGATACCTGGTATATGGCCTCCTGGGGTACCCCTAAGAGTTCCATTGCTGGATGAAATTACCCCTCCTGAAAGACAGGGGGTCAGCATACTTACAGTGGGGGAAGAGTTCCAGCCACCAGCATTTAAAAAAAGAAGAAGAAACCTGCCCATATTCATTTCAATTTCCTACTCTTACAGTGACTGGCAATATATATCTTTTAACTTTTTCACTGAAAACTGCACTTATGATCCTTCCTTGTTGTATTCTGTTTGTTTCCTTTCACAACCTGTGGAAGGAGAGAGGGAAGATGAAAGGCAGACGTACCATTCCCTATGGGGGACTTTTTCATGGGTGGTGGTGGAGTGGCTAGTGTTCAACCAAATGACACCCAAATTGCAGCTAATGTTGCCTATCCACTGGAGACCACCCAAATTTCAAGTAAACTGGGCCAAGTCACTTAATTCTGTGACCCCCTGAACAAGGTGCCTTCAACAATCCTACTTCCAGAGGCAAAAAGGGCTCCACCCACAAAGCAAGGATGGAAGAAGATAGAGTAAGCGAGAACTGCAGCACTGCCGGGCCCTGCACCTGGCCAAGAGCTGCTTTCCCTGGGACACTTCCTGGAATATTCAGACAATCGAAGAAAAATAAGACATTAGTTGTTGTAGATCAGAACTGCAGCACTGCCGGGCCCTGCGCCTGGCCAAGAGCTGCTTTCCCTGGGCCACTGCCTGGAATATTCAGACAATCAAAGAAAAATAAGACATTAGTTGTTGTAGATCTTCTGGGCTGTATGGTCGTGGCATTGTAGTATCTGATGTTTTGCCAGCAGCTGTTGATGGTATCCTCAGAGGTATAACACATAAAGATGGAGTACTCTCTGTGTCAATGTGAGAAGAAAAATGGTAGGTATGTAATTTATATCTACTCAGGAAGGTGGGGTAGGGCTGAGTCATTATCTTGTAGGAGTTCTCCAGGCTGTGACATGCTAATGGAGGAGCTTTCCTGAGGAGGTTCTTTTGCATATGGATTGGCTGTTGAAATTCTAATCTTATCTGTAGTGTTGTTGTAAGATGTAGAGCATTTTGTATTTTTTAGGACAGGAAACCATGCCCTATTTATTTTTAGACTCTCTTCTTTCCTGTTGAAATTGTGCTTATGAATTTCAATTATTTCCCTGTGTAATCTGACATGATAATTGGATGTGTTGTCCAGCATTTCAGTGTCTTGGAATAAGATACTGTGTCCTGTTTGAGTTAGGCTATGTTCAGCCACTGCTGATTTTTCAGGTTGGCCAAGTTTGCAGTGTCTTTCATGTTCATTTATTCTTGTCTGGATGCTACACTGTGTCTGGATACTACTGTTGGAGAAACACCAGGTACTACAATGCCAAGACCATGGCCATACAGCCCAGAAAATCTACAACAACTAACGAACTCCAGCCGTGAAAGCCTTCAACAAAAAAGTAAGACACCTGCACTGATGATGTTAAACACCTTCCCCCACCTATTCTACATGGATTTTTGAGGGGATATTTTTTGTAATGCCTAAGAATCCTGGATTTGTGTGACTATTAAAAAAAAATATGGTATTGACCTGAAGCAGCAATTTCCATTTATATTTTTGGCTTGGGAACTCCAGAATGCAAACCTGTAGTTAATATTAGAATTAGCATCCTTAGTTGTAAGACCTACCTCAAAAATTGTGCTCTTCTATCAAGACTTTTGTGTCTCCCTTCATTCTCTTGTAGCAATATTCTTCCCTTTGCCTTTGAACAAAAATAATACAACAATTGCTGACCATTTGAAGACATGTAATGAATTGATTCTTTTTTATATAAGAGATTCCATTTGAACTGATCCTGACAATGCACAGCAAATAGACATTTTATCTTGAAATAAATATTATTTTGATAGCCTAAGCTCATATATTACTTGTTTCTCTGAGTCAAAGGTTTTCAGGGAACTCATCCTTTGCAAGAGATGTCTAGGACTCCAGGGAATGCTCAGCCTAATGTGAAATATCAGAAACCTGCATGCCATTCTTTGATCTTGACTGCACATGACAGCTGGGAAGGCACTTTTTTGCACTTTAGTTTTTAGCCAGTCAGAAAGTATTTACCAATATGGCAGTGTTGAATGGGAAAGGGTCCTTATTAATTCAGTCATCTGGTTTAGAGAAAGACAGGCTCTAATGTGTGTGTGTTATAATGGCTGTTCATGCTATTCTTGAAGCATTTCCATTGAACAACAAACATTAAGATAAATCTGTGCAAAATATGTTTCACTCGCCATCACAAACATTTGTGGAGGAAAGGAATTTTTTATACAGTTTTCCAATGTGCCATTTTCCTGTCTTTCAAAAATTCTCACACACACTTACTGGGCATTAGTAACTTGGAATATACAGATAGTTCTAACTGTGATTTGTTAGAGTGTGAACTACTTAGAAACCATGCATTTACAAATAAAATGTCCAAATAATAGTGCCAAGAAATTGGACCTTTAGCTCCATTACTTGTTCTTTTGTTAAAAAACAGGTCTCATGGATTAAAGAGGCCAAATGGAAAATAACTGGCTGTTGGTATTGAAGGGTTGGCAAATCAACCTTGCGACCTTTGGATAATAATTCAGGTATAGAGACAAACCATTGGTTTACCAGGACAGTCCTTGGCACCAATGCATCCACTGGTGTAGTAGTTAGGAGTGCGGACAATAATCTCGGAAAACTGGGTTTGATTCCCCACTCCTCCACATGCAGCTGCTGATGTGATTTGGGTCAGTCACAAGTTATTTCAGAGCTGTTCTCTCACGAGCAGTTCTCAAAAGAGCTCTCTCAGCCTCACCTACCTCACAAGGTGTCTATTGTGGGGAAGGGAAAGAACATTGTAAGCCGCTCTGAGACTCCTTCGGGTAGTGAAGGGCAGGGTATAAATCCAATCTCCTCTTCAGTCTCAGCCTTAATTGGTATTGTGATTTACTCTACACAAGGGATCAATTAGGTTGCCGTTAACCCATCCATCCTGTTATAAATTGGCCCCCTCCTGGGCCTCTTTTGTAACAGGTTTGTGTCAACATAACTTCACTGGTCTGATTTTTGGGGGGGTTACAGGGCCACAGTCAGGCTTACCAAGTACTTACCTTGATTTGGCGGGGGACACATATGTCTTGTTGAAACTCGAGTTTCCAGCTCCATTGCCAGAGCGTCACCCAGCTATGTGCCCAGCGTGCTGGCATCACATCACAGGTTAATTGTTGTGGAAACTCATTTTTGATCAATCCCAGTAAGGTTAGAAGCTTGCCCCTTAGCTTCTGACTATGTGAGTAGTCCAAGCAGCTAGTAACAGATACCAGAACTTGTGAGTGTGTGGACATATACCCCAGGGTTTTGTAATTTTGTGCTCTGCCGGCCAGTACCAAGAATCAGATTGGGGATTCCTGAGAAATAGAAATAATGAAAACATATGACTGAAACAAATGCAGATAAGATACAACTTCCATTTTGTGTCATAGTAGAACTGGAAGGTAAGTTATGGAAATAACTTTGGTCACCTTGAGAGAGAGTGAATGAAATATGGGATATCATTTAAATAAAATAACAGAACCAATTGATCTTTTCCACACAGTTATTAATTTATTGGTGGAAATCACCACTACTCTAATGCTGAACAATCAAGGATTGTTCAGATGTTTGGAAGTATTTTCATAGGATCATTGTGAGCATCGAGAGATAAGCAATGTGAAGGAAGTGACCTTAGACCTAGTACATCTTCCATTATAGCAGCAGCTGCAGCTTTTTGGCTGTGATTTGCACAAGGTGCATTTTTTGAGACAATGTATCCATTGAAATTGCTGACAGAGGGTAGTTGCTCAAAGTAGCCCAACAATGTTTAGTATTGCTTAGAATACTTTCCTCTCATATTTCATTTTTTCAAGCTATTAACAGTAGCTTAGTATATGGAAAATGCTATAAGACATACAGAAGAACAGAAATAGTAGTTGTAGTTGGGATGAGAGTTAATGAACACCTCTGAACTTTTGTTTATCCAGTGAGTTTTTATCATGTCTTTCCTTCAGTTAACAGTGAAAAATTCTTCACTGCTATAATATTTAATGTTAAAGTGATCTTTCACTGTCAGTCAAGTTTGCATCTTGTTATGATTAGTTCTACATTAGAACTAATCATGTTATTCAGGACTATGAGCATGATTTTCTAGTTATTTCATTTAATAGCCAGTGACAAACAGATTGTATTGACTAATTTGACTTAAGGTCACAGTCTGCAGCTTGTGTAAATTATTAGCAGGATCAAATAAAAGAAATACAATTCCATTTTCATTCTGGACCCATGAAGTATGCAGTTCTGGCTAAATAAGAGTAATTTTACTGCTGGAGATGAGGGAACCTAATAGTGCACAGCATGGCAAAAATACTGAGCTAGGATTGTATCAATAAATTAATTTTATTGTTCCTTATTAGAGTGCCATATTGTAGTTGCCTTTGAAAACCTTGGTGGACAGCCAGCCACAGTACCGTAGGATGGCTTTTCTTACCCCATGGATGATCAGGCAATTTACAATCAGATCTGAACACCTACATTTTTATATAAATGTCAGCATGACACTGCATTATACAATGTATTTAAGGTAACTCCAGATGTGTCCATGTTGTACAGAAAAAGAGCAGAAAGTGCCAGTGCCTTTTGTTTCCTGTTTTTTCACATCTGTCTTGATCAAAACTGAATTTCACATCTATCATCTCTCTCTCTCAAACTCATATTTTGAAAGAGAGGAAGGATACACAGACACCAATTTGCCAGACATTTTATTATTTCTCTGTATTTGAAAATCTTCTTTATGATTTGGCATAGTGAGATTAATGACCCAGCTACACCAGGATAAAAAAAAAAACCTTTGGGTTGTCTGGAGATACAGGAAGTGTGAGACATTTTGAACAACCTATATACAAAACATTTTACATCGTGTTCCCCACACAATTATCCTACTTGTTTGTTTCTAAGGATTATTTTAAAATGGTCTGCTAAAATGTATCAGACATTTTACTTGGTTACCACCTGTCTCACATATGCTGGATATGGTGGGGTTCAGTACCTAACAGTTCTTGAAATCCCATGCTTACTAGCTGCTCTGATGTTAGTATCTTGAAGGGCTTGTTCTTAAATAGCTTATACATTTCATAATGGAAAATGGTAGGCATTCTAATGCAATTCTTTCTTTTAATTGAATTAAAAAATAGCATCCTAGGCAACAAAGTTATTTAGGGAACAATCCATCTGCTCTGCATGCAAAAGGTATCTGGTTCAATCTCCAGTTAAAATTACCAGATAATAGGTGATAGTAAAGATCTTTACCTGAGACTCTGGAGAAACACCACCAGTCACAGCAGACAATACTAACCTTGATAGAGCAGAATAAAGTAGGTTAGTGTGTTGATTATTATTTCTAAGTGTATTGTATGATCCTTTTCTAAGTGAGTGGAGACTATTGATTAATGTAGCTGATTTATAAACTGCTTTTCCAGGCATCATTCCAGGTCAAGGTGGCCTACAGACCTTATATTCTAGTAGCCAAGTCAAGATGTCTTTAGATACTTAAATCTGGTGACTGGAGCCATTAGACATATCTTTCTATAAACCTGAAAGGGCTCCCAGGTTTGCAGAAAAATGTGAAATCTGAAAAAAATACATTGGGGGCTTTTAAAAAAGCCAAAAATGATAAAAAGGAGCACCTGTAGCTTTAAGCAACAGATTCCCTCCATGGGTATTGCTTGGCAGCCACAGAGTTCCAAGCCTTGGTTCCAGGCCCATAGCTACAATAGGGAATCTTAGGGCCCAGCCCCCCAACTTACTGCCAAGGCCCCCCAACTTCCCATCCAGCCCAGGCCTCCCAACTTCCATTTTTAAAATTTTATTTCTGGTGCTCCCTTGGGAGGGGTGTCTGTGCAGGATGCCTCCTGACTTATTTAAAGGCCCCCTAAATTTAAAAAATCCTGGCTATGGGCCTGCTTGGTTCTGTCAATAAAAGCGGGGGAGGGGAGGGTGAGCCATTTCCAGGCTTATTTTAGCCTTAGAGGGAGGGCACCTTGGTGCCAGGCCTGACAAAGGTTCCCAGCTCCAGGTTGGGAAATTCCTGGAGATTTTGTGGTGGATTATGAAAAGGGCAGGGTTTGAGGAAAGGAAAGTTCTCATCTGGATGTAATGCCACAGAGTCCACCCTCCAGAGCAGCCATTTTCTCTCGGGAAGCAAATCTCTGTTGTCTGGAGTTCAGCTGTAATTCTGGGAGATCTCTAGGACCCACATGGAAGTTGGTAACCCTAGGCCCAGCAGCCATATCTGCGTGACTTGATACCACCTGACTTCCATTTCTCAACTAGGTCTGGCCGCTTGCTGGTATTCAAGAGAGAGTCTCATCATGATATCCTTTGGTATGTGGAACCCCTCAAGGGGTTATTCTCTCTCCAATGTTATTTAACATCTAGATGCACCCCCTTGCCCAGTTAGTGTGGAGACTTGGGCTGGGTTGTCATCAGTATGTGGATGACACCCAGCTATATCTGTTGTTGGCTAGCCAGCAGAACACCTTCCCTGGAAATCTGGCAGAGGGTTTGGGGGCTGTGCTTGGGTGGTTGAAACGGAGTCCACTGAAATTCAATCCATCAAAAATGGAGGTCCTGTAGCTAGGGGGGGAGACTTTGGCTTAGAGAGCCAACTCCCAATTAGGGATGTGCATTCGGTTCATCCGAACCGAATGGACCCCCGAAAATGGCCCATTCGGACCCCTTTCGGGCTGCTGCAGGCAGATTTAGATTCTCTGATATGAATTGGCTTGCCACCAAATTTCGGCGGCAATTTGGCCCCATTATATCCTATGGGCCATTGAAGTCAATGGTGAAAACATAGGGTATATTCTGGAAGCTGGAGGGGAAGGGGTTTTAGGGAGAGGCTCCAAACTCGCAGGGTAGCTGCTGGAGCCTCTTCCCAAGATACCAACCAGGATTGAAGAACATTGGACCAAAGGGTACAATTCTACGGGCTGTTGGGTAAAAGAAGATAGGGTTGCAAACTTCAGGTTAGGAAATTCCTAGAGATTTTTTTGGGGGGTGGAGCCTGGGGAAGATGGGGATGCCATGGAATAAATTCTAATACATGTTTTCACAAAGCAGGCAAGCTAATCATAATAATGATGAGCTTGCCTGCTTTGTGAAAACATGTATCATAATAATGATGAGCTTGCCTGTTTTGTGAAAACATGTGTTAGAATTTATTCCATGGCATGTATATTTTGAGAATGGAAGGATTGCTCTTTCAAAAATAAGGAATGACATCTTTGTGTTGTTAATCTTTGAGGAAGGCTCTATGAAACGGAAATTGTTAATCAGGAGAGTTTCGTCATCATTACCTTGTGAAGGCTTCTTTGATTGTATGTCTGGAAAAAAACAAATGGACTTTCGGCATACATGGAAATATAGACTTTTGTGATATAAACTGCAGCAATTTTTGCACAGTTTTTTTTGGTGTGTTTTGCTTTACTGTACAGTGGGCTGTGACCTTCTTGCTTTTCTCTGCTTCTGTTCAACAGCCACCACCCTATGAAAGCCAATGTGGTGTAAGAGTTAGAGCTTCAGAGTAAGGTATGGGAGACCCAGGTTCAAATCACCAATCTGTCATGGAAATTTAATGGGTAATGTCACATACTTTCTGGGTAATGTCACATACTTTCATCCCAACCTACCTCACATGGCTATTGTGAGGATTCAAATGAGAAGAGAATGATGTAAGGTTTTTTCGTTCCCCCTATGGAGAAAGGATGGTTATCAATGAAGTAAATAAGTAATAAATATAAAGATGGGAGGCATATAAAAGAGAATGTCTGTGAGGGAGGGAGGGAAAGATTGGAGGATACGGGGGTTGCCAGGAGATGGGAAACGTGAAAGAACATGAAGGGGGGATACAGGGGAAAGTGATATGCCCTCCACAAGTCATTGAGGGTTCCCTACTATGCAAGTGGACCTGCCCCAGCAGCTGGCACTGCACAACTGGGCCATAGTTTTCTGAGGTTGAGCTCCCTTGGGGAGGAGAACTGAAAACAGAAGGGAAGATAAAGGGAGGTTGGGTGTGAGGGAGAGAAGGGAGCAGGAAGAGAGGCTATGGGATTTTTTTGGAGGGAAACATTGGGGTAAGGGAAAATGAGATTTCCTCCCCCCCAAAAGTCATTGAGGGTTCCCACCTGTACATAATATATGCAGTGGTATAATTCACAGTCCCATTCCTTTTATAAAAGCACCTTCCTGAACAAGTTTGTGAAGCTATATTAACCTTTTTAAAAAATCTCTCCTGAACGATTCTGTTTTGTATAATTTGAGTTATGACAGAAATGTAAGAGCCATAAATAAGATAGGTAAGATAATTCCACCTCACCCCTTCATCAAGCCAAGCCTGGGTAATACATGCCAAGTCAGCTTTTTTATTCATTATTAAATCCTGGCATTCATAAATATGTCTAATATGTTTAATAAATATGTTTGATAGCATACTGCTTGTATATAAAGGCTGCAGTTAGGACAATAATATTAAATGGTATTCAACAAGCATATTTTATTAAACTGGTTTTAGAAGATCCAGACTTACTCCATAAATTAAGATCTTTGGCAATCTGCAACTTCATCTATGCATTCCAGATGCAGATAATTCACTATATGATATAGTGAATTGTGTTACAGAGATATGCTGAAGTTTTCAGAAATGACTTAAACATTTGAGCATTCAGTTTTAAAAAGTCACTTTATTTTTACTTTTATGAGATTCAACATGTACAAGAAACATGGTGTTATATCATTGTTAATTATACTATGAAAGATAGGAATGGTATAACATACTCTTTTGTGGATTTCACTAGTGTTTCCACAGAGTTATGAGTTATGCAACATGTAAAAGAGACATGGTGCTATATCATTGTTAATGATACTACAAAAGGTACGAATGGTGTAACATAATATTTTGCGGATTTCACTAGTGTTTCCACAGAGCACAAACAGTGCATATTCTGTGATTAACCCTTGACCTACAGGAATTCAGATGTGTTTAGTTGGCTCAGTATCTTGCTGTGCTTTTGACATGGTCACTAATGCATGGTGCAGCATACCATATTTATTAAAATGGGATGAGACTCCAAATTAATTTAGCCCAGATTAATGAAAGTAAATCATCCTATTGTAATTAGTCATTACAAGCTGTTAAAATATAAATCCATTGGGATGTAGAATCTCATGGTTTTTAGGTATTATAAAGAGGGTGAGATCTTGTCATTGTTCATGTTGTTAGATGGCTACTGTATTTAATCAAATGTACATATAATTGTTCAGGGTTTTTTATTGAAAAGAAGCAATAAATAAGAAATGAACCATTGAATTCTGGTTTTTAGATTTAGCATTTTTATTGCCAAACATTACTTAAGTAATGTTACTGTTTAGAGAAGCTAAGGGAAGGGGGGGGGACCTGACAACCATGCTGCTATCATTATTATTTTTCTATCATTAATCCTAAGCAATACAGTGATTTGAATGACAGTATTTTGGAACAAGCAGCTTTAAGGTTTAAAAGGAGGATATTTTTAGATGTCACAAGATGGAGAGTGTGTAGTTTCTTTCAAAGTCTCAGAAAATAGAAAGCATTTCTATGTATATTCAAGTGATTATATATGAAGATGTCTGCAGTCTACAGGTCTCCCAGTTAACACCAATCACACTTTATTATCAAATTATTTCCCATGGTAACCTCCTTCCTGTGTGAAGATAAGTGCATGTAAAACACATGGTATAAGTGCATCACAAAAGGTAGCATGTGCTCAATGTATCCAAGTATTTTTCGAGATAGTCACCTTCCCTTAACATTTTACAACATTCACAGAGAGGCACTAGTGTACATTTGGAAAATATGTCATCTACAGGGCACACTGGTCCTTCCTTTCTATTTTTAGATTTTTAATGTCTCGTTCACAGGGTTTCAACCATTTTTTGTCAAATACAAATCTTGAAAGGAATGAGGAGGTTCCTTTGGGGTTGAAACATCTGAGGAATTTCTGAGGAAGCCAAAGAAGTTTCAATAAGACTGGCAAAGTTCCTCAGGGAAGATTCACACTTTCATAGGTATTCATTACCTAATTTCAACCACTGTAATCCCTCACTGAAATCAGCTGGGACCACATAAAAATATTCCGATTTGCAGCCAGAATTCTCAACAGGATGGAATGAAGAACTGATGAAAAATGATGTATACTGGCCTGGACTACATATTTCAAACTTTATTCCTGTAGCAGAAATACTCTTTTTGGGATATTACCTTAAAAAGCTTTTAATGTGCAAATTTGGATTGCCAAGATTTTAGAAGTTCAGTTATTTTATATTGTGGAGCAATTAAAACTTGTTTGTAAACAAAATTGACCAAATGACTTAGGTTTGCTGTCAGTGAACAATTATATTTTCACTTTTATGGCATGGAACTTCTGAGGGAGAATCCAATGATGTCAGATTATTGTGAAAGAAACTGTGCTATTGGGTAAATTCTGAACTTGTCACTTAAAAAAAACAGAGCTTGATCAAAATCCATCAAATTCATTCTCTCTATATATAATGATTTATTGAAAATATTTATACCTTACCTTTTCCTAGTACCTCAAGATGACTTAGAACTATAAATTAAAACCATCCATAATAAAATAAAATCCCATTAATCCTATGACCAAGAAAATGGATGCAGCTCAAACACCATCAAAATTAAGAGCCTTACTCCACCCCTTAAAAGCATCCAAGAATGATGCCACCATCATCTCCTCAGGGAGCACATTCCACAGAGTTTTAATTGAAAAAGAATGGGCTCTGGTAGATATTAGTTGGGCAACCATAAATAGGGACAGCCAGAGGGTGGAAGATAGCAATATGCATTAAAAAAAGTTCCTGTGGTCACAAAACAAATATACTGATAGTTTATTTCAATATGTATTTTTCCCATGGCCAAACAAAAAAGGCTAATATATGTGATTAAAGTTGCTGACAAGCATAAAGCAAATGTTAAGGAGAACTGGGAGATTTTGTAAGGGGGGGGGGTATTAAAGGTGCTTACACTAACATTTGGGTTAAAACTGCCCACAATGTTATTAAAAGAGCAGGGCATAATATCAGTCCCAGCCTGTAGGGATGGGGTACTGATTTGTGGCAGTCCCAATTTTAAATAAAGAATGACAACACTATTGGCTCATTATGAGCCATTTTCTGCCTTGTGGTTTGTTTGTTTTTGCTGTCAAGTCTCAGCGAATTTACGGCCACCTCATAGCATTTTTGAGGCAAGAGACATTCAGAGGTGGTGTGCAATTGCTTGCCTCTGCACAGCAACTCTGGTCTTACTTGGTGGTATCCCATCCAAATACTAACCAGGGCTGATCCTGTTGGCTTCTGAGATCTGATGAGATTGGGCTAGCCTGGGCTTTGTGTGAAGCAGCCAATAAGGAGGATTCTAGAGAAGCTATGAACTCTGCACTGCAGTAAGTTTTTGCTGTGAGTTGGTTCACTCACCCTTCCTATGGATAATGTGGGACCCCACTGCATACTTCCCTGTGTTGCAAGAACAATCTATTTATTCCTACTCTCTGCTGCCTGTTGTTTAATCAGTTTTTAATCCAGAATTGGACACATATTCTTATCACGTGACTGCTAAGCTAACGCAAGAGTCATCAGTGGTACAACAATCTATTGAGATGTCCAGTGAAACTTGCATAGACAGCAAGCCAATGTCTCTGGCAAAATGTAAGTTACCCAAAAGCTGCACACGATGAATCAAATAATTTCTCTTTTCAGTGACAGATCAGTATGAGACACTTTCTCCGTTATATCCACTGTTACCAAATTTTAATCACCATATACAACAACCCCACTCATGATCCACTCCATTTTTATTGGTGTCCAGCTATTCTCCATCTCATATAAGGACATCCTCTTGGGCTACTTCCCATACCCCCCTTCCAGTATTGTTGTCTTCCCAACTCCAGTGAAGACAGCAACCAAACAAAACATATGTAAAAACAGAACATTAATTTTATGACTAATAAAACAATAATAAAATAATTCCATATAACTTGACTTATTCCAAATAACTTGACTTATCACAGTAGTTAACTACATTAGGAGAGATTCTTAAAGATGAGCAGCTCAAATGCTGGTGAGGCTCAGTCTTTCCAAACATACGATAAAATAATGGAAAGGTCTTGCATGTAGTTGCAAATCAAATTGACTTTCAGTCCAATTAATCCTTATTAATAGTGCCATTCTTCACATCACTCCACAGTCAACAGATTAACTGAAAGATCAATTAGGGACAGTAATGGCACTACACTTTTCAAAGATACAATGCTGCCTACAATGGGCTTCAGAAGCATCCTGCAATTAGAAACACCACTATTTAGACATTAACATGCTTTAAAAATGATCACAACATGCTTTACGTATAAAGCATATGAAAGAACAGTTCTGCCTATGTTGATGAACTAAAAGAAAAACTTGAAAACTATTAATAAATTCTGGCCAGTGGAGGAAAAATTATATTCCCTGAAGAATTCCTATTTTAAATATATATATTTTCACATTTTAAATGCTCCATGATCAGGTGCTTGGGAAAGACACTAATCCGGTTCCTGGGCTGCCGACCCCACCCCAACGGCTGTGCTGGCCAGGAACGGCCTTTGCTACCCTGGAGGAGTGAGTCAGCAGTCCAGCACTCCTACATCCAGGTGCTTGGGAGGGGCGGGGCGGAGCCTTCTTGAGCCGGCCCTTGCTTCCCTCCCTCATTCCGTGCCTTCTCTCTTGGTTGTTAGGAGCTCTGGTCTGGAGCTTCTCCAATGAGCCAGGTGGGAGGCTTGAAGGCATCGAGGTGATCGGCTGCAGTTTTGGCAGCAGCTCACTGTGCTCTGCGGAGGGGTCGGAGTCATCGGGAGGTGGCCTTAGGCAGGGCTGCGTTTCCTTTGGCGGTGATTTGGTAGTGGCACGGAGCAGCGGAGGACTGGTCAGTGAGGGAGTCCCAGCGGGCTGGCATATATGCCCGCGGTGGTAACAGGGGGGCGAGCTGGTGCCTGGTTGGCAGCGTCTGCTTGGCCCATTGTTTTTACCCGGCTTAGTGTTTCTTTCTCTGGGGGCCTTGCGTGCTTAGCTGGGTTGCGAGGTGGACTGGGGTTGAAGGCTCTGGATCCCCCTGCCCTTTGGGCTTTGCTGGGTGCAGGGTAAGTTCCCCTGGGGACTTTTCGCTGGGGGCTCATTCCTCTCCCCCCCCCATTGGAGGGAATTCGGCCTGATTGTTTTGCCCCTGGTGCGGCTAGTTTCAGTTCCCATTGGCTCGGCCTAGTTTCAGTTTCCATTAGCTCGGCCTAGTTTCAGTTTCCCTGGCCCGGGTGCTGTGCCCGGCACATGTAGCCTTTTTGAATGTGGCCAGTGGCCATTTTGTCTTACAGTGGCCATTTTGTGTTGTGGTAGCCATTTCTGTTTCCCAGCCTACCGTGGGAGCTATTTAGCAGGATATCTGTGATTAGTGGGGGTTGGTTTGCGCTCAGCCTGAAGGCACCCAAAAAAGGTAGTGGCCGGGCCAAGGGGAAGCAACCTGCCCCTAAAGCCCCACCTAAGAGGCCTGCTCCTGCCCTTTCTTATGAGGATGAGTGTGGGGACAAAAGGCCATATTATCATGATTGCTTGCTGTGGAACAGGCTTCGGGGGTGGCTACCCCTAATGCCCCAGTGGGTCAAGGTCTGGCACGACACAAGGAGACCCGCTCCTTGGCTAATAAGCGTTTCCAAGCTGAGGTTCTGACTCACTTGTCTTTGGTGAAAGGGAAGATCTCCACAGGTACTGGTTCTGGTTCCAGAGGTGTTGGTCATCAGGACGGTGAGGCAGCAGGCCCGTCAGGTTCCAGGATGCCTTGTGGACCAGCTGAACCCAGGCCTCCCATGGTAACTGTGGCAGATGGAACGGGTAAGTTGGATGCTTGTTCCCCAGCTGGGGTTCTATGGCCTTGGGGGCTTTGCAGAGCTGTGGCTAGCCCAGCTCCAGGTATGGCGAGTACACTTTGTGGGCATGGTCCAGGGAACCAATGGGGGTCACCACCCGTGGGCCTGGCTGGGCCAGCTTCATTGTATTCGCAGACACAACCCACGGGTTGCGTTTGTTACTGCGGCTCCCATTTGCCTAGCTGTGGGTCGCCTTATGCTTCCACCCCCGCAGTGTCCCTCCCTCAAGGGAATGTTGATTTGCCCTTGGGCGATCACTTATTACTGGCTACAAAGGAGAAAATTATTAGGGGAAATAATGTTGATTTCTTTACCCTTCTTTTTCATGAATTGGAAAAGAAAGATAAGGACGATCTGGATGATAGGGACAAGGAGAAGCTTAGGAGGATGAAGGTGGATCGGACTTGGGTCAACTGGGTGGCTGGGTTTGTGATCTACACAGGGGTGCTGGCATGGGCACAGCCCTTGAGGGCCGCCTCTTTGTTCCAATACTTTGACATCATTTATAAGGGTTACACTGGGTTTATGGGCCCAGCACGGCTGCAGTATGATGAGGACTTTCGAATGCGGGCGGCCATGAACCCTTCACTGTGGTGGGATCGTGTGCAAACACACCTCTGGCTTCAGCATATGTCCCTGGCCTGCCCTAACTCCAGTGATAGGTCGCATAGTGGGCATTTAGTGCAGCGGCAGGCAGCAGTTCCCAACCCCTGCAGTGGTGCAGGGCAGGTGGTTCAACCCCACCAAATATGTTGGAAGTTTGGGTCTCAAGGGGTCTGCAATAGGAAGGCCTGCCAGTATCAACATGAGTACCCTCTCTGCGGCAGTCCTCACTCCTTCTCCGCTTGTTTCCAGGGCAGGCCCCGTAAAGGGCAACGTAGGCCTGAGCAAGGTTGTGCGGGCCCATCTGGCAAAAAAGGGGCCCAGTCCCATAAAATTGAAAGTGCTTGAGGAATGGTTGGTTTTCTATGCTAAGCGAACGGACGCATTTCATTTGTTGCTGGGTTTTAAGTTTGGTTTTCACATTCCATGCTAGGGTCCCAGAGCTCCTTACATGGCACCCAATTTGGTGTCCATTCGTGGCATGGAACACATTGTATGGGGAAAAATTGAGAAGGAGCGGGCCGAGGGCAGGGTTTTGGGACCCTTCCCTAACCTGCCTGTAGCTAACTTGAGGGTTTCCCCGTTGGGTATAGTGCCTAAAAAGGCTCAGGGTGAGTATAGGCTTCTACATCACCTTTCTTACCCGAGGGGAGCATCAGTCAACGACGCCATCCCTGAGTCCCTGTGTACTGTTCGGTACACATCCTTCAATCAAGCTGTGCGGGTGGTGCGCCACTGCGGGATGGGTGCGGAGATGGCTAAATGCGACATTAAGTCTGCCTTTCATCTTCTTCCTGTCCATCTTGCCAACTTTGAGTTGTTAGGTTTTCAGTTTGTGGGCCAGTTTTACATGGACAGGGCTTTGCCCATGGGCTGTTCAGTGTCTTGCACAGCATTTGAGTGCTTTAGTTCCTTTTTGGAATGGGCCCTTCGGTGGCGCACAGGGATCCACTCGGTGGCGCACTACCTAGATGATTTTTTGTTTGTGGCCCTGGGGGGTTCTGGGCAGTGCTCCATCCTTCTGCAGGGCTTTTTGGACCTGGCAGAGGAGTTGGGTGTTCCTCTGGCACATGAGAAAATGGAGGGCCCAGTGCAGAAGCTAACTTTTCTTGAGGTCAAATTGGATATGGTAGCTCAGTCCTCTCGACTGCCTGCGGCCTAGATTGAGGACCTGAGAGCTAGGCTGACTAGTTTTCTCTGGAAAGGGAAAGCCACTTTGAGGGAATTTCAGCTATTGGTGGGTCACCTTAACTTTGCTTGCAAAGTGGTGGAACCAGGGTGAGCGTTTTTGAGGCGGGTGTGCGATGTGCTCAAGGGTTTGCGCCTCCCTCACCACAGGACTCGGATCACTGCTGCAATCCGGGCAGACCTGAGAGTATGGCTTGAGTTTTTAGATGCCTTCAATGGGGTCTCCTTTTGGAGGAGCGAACTACAATTGCAGGCAAACTTGCAGATCCGCTCGGGTGCACCTGGTTTTCTGGTTATTTGGGGTGTATTTCATGTGGAATTGGTGTGCGGAGGAATGGCTGGCTGAGTGAGTGACTGGAGGCCTGACACGCGATCTAAGTTTTCTGGAATTTTTTTCCCATACTTGTGGCGTTGTGGCTGTGGGGTGAGGTGATGGCCAATCACATGGTTCATTCTGGTGTGATAACATGGCAGTTGTCCAGGTCACTAACTCCCTCCCATCCAGATCACCCCGGGTTATGGCTTTGGTGTGGGCTTTTACTCAGTGATGCCTTTGGCTTAACATTCTGTTCCTTGCCAGGCATTTGCCTGGGGTTGACAATGGGGTGGCTGATGCTCTCTCTCGCAAAGGAGGTTTCATTAGCTGGCCCTGGAGGCTGACCCACAACCGGTATGGATGCCGCAGGAGCTCTGGTTGATTAGAGGGCCGAGGTGAGCAGGGCTATAGGCTTGGCCATCGCGCCGAGTATGAAGCGGGCATATGACCATGCGGTCTGCCAGTTTTCAGAGTTTAGGATCCAGGTAAGGTATTTTGAGCTCTGTCCGGTGCCTGTGGACCATCTCTTGCATTTCTGTGTTACACTGCGAGGTAAGGGAAAGGCAGTTGGTTCCATTAAGGGATCGCTTGCTGTGCTGGCCTATGCTTGCAAGGCACAGGGGCTGGCTGATTTGACGAGTGATTTCAGGATCAGAAGAATGTTGGAGGGCTGGTTGCATGAGGCTGGGACACAGGCCAATAACTGTCAGTCCATTTTTCCTGCAGTTTTAAAGGGATTGTGGGTGACATGGAAGGATATCTGTGAGACGCCGTATGAGGCTCGCCTTTTCCACGCCGCGGCACTTGTGGTTTTCTTCGGAGCTCTCCGGATTAGTGAGTTGGTCACACAATCCAAAGCTGATAGGTCTGGCTGGGCATTGGAAGTGTGGGATGTTCGCCTAATGGGTGACAGGGTTTTGCTTACCCTGCGGCATTCCAAGACCAATCAGCGTGGGAGGGGAGCAGTTGTTTCCATTGGTCTGTGTGAAGACAAGGAATTGTGCCCAGTGTCAGCAATGGCTGCCTACCTTGCTGGGCGAGGGTGGAGGGAAGGTGTTTTGATCCGTCATAAGGACAATGCCCCTTTAACCAAAAACCAGTTTTGGGCAGTGACATCAGCAGCTTTGCGGCAGCTGGGGATGGAGGGTGTGAAGGTTTGCACCCATTTCTTCAGGATTGGCGCTGCATCCACGGCAGCTGCTATGGGATATCCTGAGCAGGATATTCATCGGCTAGGAAGATGGCAGTCCACTGCATATAAGTCCTACGTTTGTCCCATGCCTGGCCAGGTTGGGCAGTAAGCCCGCCTTTTGTTCCTTTTCTGTTTCTCATTGTTTTCTCATTTCAGGTCCTGTTGGCCAGTTGGAACAGAAGCGGATTCTGATCTGTGGGAATTGTTGTTGAGAAATGGATTAATTTATGGTTTTATATCTACTACACACGCAACACATGGACTGTGCACACATCTGTATACCATGGGCCAAAGGAAGCTGTTTGATCACCTACTGTGAGATTTCACATAGGGAACACTTGCCTGCATTTTATGTTACTGTAGCTTGCACACATTCAGCTCAGGGCATCATGGGAAGAAGAAGCACATGTTAGCCATTGTGAGCAGAACAACAACCAAGAAGGAGAAATTCCCCCATTGCTGAGGATACTAGATGTCATGTTTAACATGGACCTGATCTGCATTTGAATTGCTGTTTCCTGTTGATGGTATCTTGTCAGCCTGGTAAAGCCAAGATTCATCAGCACAACAAAGAGATATCCTGAAGCTGAGACTTCACACCTGGCCAGATGGTATTCCATGAGATAGAGTGTAGGATTTCAAATATCGCCCCACCAATAGAATACCTGCCCCTTTTCTACATGCACCAATGAGGGAGGTCATGGGATGGACTTGTAAGTAGGTGGGATTGCAGTTTGGCAAGGTGCCACCCACCTGGAGATTCAACTATAAAATGCAAAGACCATGCTTTAGGTCTGGGGCTAGCCACATTCTACCATCAATGCAAAGACCATGCTTCAGGTCTTTTGACTGGCCACATTCTACTACCCCCCTCTTTCCTGCATTAAAACTCTTTATCTTTACCTGATTTCTTTGGGATGCTCAGCCAAAGAGATCCCCACACTAGCTGGCCGGTTCTAGCAGTGTGAATTAGTAACTACCCCTAGAACTATTCCTTACCCTCCAATTTTCCCTTGCAACAGACAGGACTTCTGGAACAGGCGAGTATGAACCGAAATAGACACCTACCTTCCTCCAAGTAAATAAGAAACTATCTTGATATCTTTCTGTAATTCTAAAGGAACTTGAACGTATGCAAAAGTGAGACTGATTATTTTGTGTGAATGAGACTTGATATTGCTTAGTAAAAAGATTATTTGTTTTGGAAAAACACTTGTGTGGTTTCCATTACTGGAACTCTGTGGGTAGACACGACCTCGGTATAGCTGGTCAGAACTCACGTTAAATTTAGTTGGCCTTCTGCTGTAGAGAAAGCAGTTGCGTAACAGCATAGTTTTATATTTTGGGCTGTGCATCACACTAGATGGTTGCCCATTGGTTCACAGTTGGAACTTAGCCAGGTCGCCACGATTGAATGGCATGGGTGCCGGGGCTTGCACTGGTCTGGCTTGTTTCAATTGTTATTTGAGGGGAGGTTGGTTCCCCTTCCTGATGTGTTGCTGATCCACCTGGGTGGCAATGACCTCGGCCTGATCAAGGGAAAAGCCTTGATATTGCAGGCACGAGAAGACTTTCAATTTCTTAAGTTTAATCCCTGGCCACTTATGCTTATCTGGTCTGCCATGGTACCTCGACATGTTTGGAGGGGGGACTTGTAACCCCTTGGCCATCAATAAAGCACGCAGGAAGGCTAATCGGGAGATTCACAGAGTGCTGGACGGGGGACTGGGCACCTATTTGCCTCACCCGGGTATCAATGTGGCTTCTGCTCATTTATACAGGAGTGATGGCATTCATTTGGCTGACATTGGCTTAGATTTGTTTATTGAGGATTTGAGGCAAGGGCTTCAGGGAGTTTTAGGCCTTTAGTGGGGCACATTGGCATAAGCAGAGTGTTGGATCCCCAAGCATCGAGAATAAATCCACGTTTTCAAGAAAAGCAAAATTTATTTCAAAGCGTTGAAGACATACTCAAACACGTTCTTTGTTAGAACTGGGGATACACAGGTAGGGCGAGCATAATAAAAGAAATTCAAACAGATACATTCCCCGGGCCTACCTGCCCCTTTGAGCCTTGCAGCTCGGGGGTTGGGATGTTCTTGGCAATTCCACTTACCATGCTGCTGGATGCGAGCCATACCTTTGGCTAATGTCTGGGGCTGAGTGGCTCACCCTTGTAAATGGCGAGGGAGGGGTCCTTGGGACCTGGCTTTGCCAGGCCACAATCTGAACTCCCCTTACCATATTGCTGTTTGCTGTTGTTATTAATGTTAATAAAGTGGTCCAGTTAATACCTAAAAGAAATGTTGTCTGTCTCTTCTTCCAGATTGGGGGGCAAAGATTCCTATGCTCTACAGTCACAGAAAGCTACTAGTCTGCAAACAATCCCATATTCATCACTAGACCATTTTTGGTTCTGGTCTTTCCTAGCTAGATCACCAAACATTCTTAAATCATGTCCCTCTAATGAAACACCAGCACAATCTAAAAACTGGTGGTAGATCCAAAGGAATCTTCATCATTCTGCACATGAAGGACTGTGCCTCTGAACTGTCAATAGAGGGTCTTACCACCAATGGAATTTTCCACTTGAAAAATATTTATGATGGTTTAGATTATAATATAAACACAGTAATCCATAGAAAAAGAATGCCCACCACAGATGAACCTATGGAGCTGGATGTACTCAAGGTATAATTAAACATGCTAGGTAGGGTTAAGTTATTTGCAAACTGCATGGGTAAGAGGGTGGTCAAGTTTGAAATCCAGGCCTCACCACAGTTCTCAATACCTGCCAGGAAGGTTCATGGTCTAACCACATGGGTAAATCTCAGTCTACATTATTTACTTCCTTCTTGGGTTATAAAAGTGTATATAAAGCTCCTCAGATGAAAATTGCTATCTCAGCAAAAAAAAAAAAAAAAAAAAGGAATGTATCTGTCTACATGCATCTATTGTCATCAGAGGATAACGTGATTTCTGGGTTTTCACTCTTGCAAATCTCAAAGGAATGTCACTCAACTTGCCTTACTGCAATGCTTGACTGGGCAGTTTCTTTTCTTTTACCTGGATCTGGAGAGCTAAAAAACCATATACTGCTAGCAGAACAGCAAGACATACTTGATACATACACAACATTAAAATAGTGCATAGTGTAGCCCAGAGGTGCTGCCTTACTCGTGGGTAGCCCTTAATAGTGGGGTACCCCACTTCTAATCTGAACCAGAGACCCACAAAATCAGAACAAGGAAGGCACTCTTGGCCTGAAACACAGCTCTGAAAAAGGGTTTTAATTTCAGGCTGCATAAGGCAGCTCTCAAAGGAATCTCCAGTCTTCCCCCTTCACCCAGCAAGGTATGCATATGAAACAGTGCCGAGTTCCACCAGGTAAAGTATCTGCATTTCTAAAGGCTATTCAGAGGCCACCTGGTGAATAGCCTGTCTGCCCCCAGAACTTCACCTAGCCATTTTTGTGTGATATGTGAAAATCCTTTATCTCCACAACTGTCCTTCCTGCTCCATCCCTCAGGAAACTTCCTCATGCCAATCAGAGACCCATTTCCCACCTTTTCTGTAACCCTTGGCAGGACCATCAATGATCATCTAATCCATTTGGCCAGCTCCAGTAGAGCCATTCAACACCTGGCTAATCTCATCAAAGCTATTTTGAATCCAGACTCTGCCCCTCTGGAACCTCATTAATCACACCTAGGTTTTGCTCCTTCTGGTGTCACACCCCCTGGGACCCCTTATTGGTCCAGGTAACCTTTTTTCTTCACCTGAGATAAGGCCCTCAAGGCCGCTTATTGGTCCACATTGTGCTCCAATGTCTATATCCATCCAAGCATATGGCAATCAAGGTGTTCACTCTGACAGTGCCTATACTTTAAGTACACCCCCAAAATCTCTTCTTTGGGCCTCCTCCTTAGTGCATAATGCTGGCCGTTGGCACTATTCTCTTCAAGGACCTCTGCATGTCTGGACAGGAGTATAGCCCTGTAACTGACCTTCCTATTCACTATCATCACCTCTATTTTCTTAGTTCTGAATTGCTTGCTCTTTCTTGAATGTCTAGTGTGCTTGTAATTAGGGAAACTTTTCAATAAAACTATTTAATTTACTCCTCAAATTTGGAGTCTTCCTACTGTACTGGACCTTGGTACTTCTCTGGCCTCTTCTGCCTTATAGCTAATTTCCCAAACATTGAAGTAGGCCATTGGTGGTAACAATCGAAGCTTCTGCATATCAGTCTACTTTCCTATCAGTTTCAAAAACTAATTTCTTATGCAGGGCCATTGCCAGTTTTTTTGGTACACTAGGCGAGGCTACCTTCTCCCCCCCCCCGTGTTCCTGCCAATTTTCAAACATGACTGCATTTTAGGAAGAATGAAAAACACAAAATTTGAAATTGCTAATTTTGTTTTTTTGAACAAATAAATAAAACATGCAGCTTTTGCACTGCTACCTCCCAAACTGTGATTAAATTTGCTGTGGTCATTTCCCAAATGTCTGCTTGATGAAAAAGCCCCCCCTTCTCATACCACACCTGGGAGGAAAGGCCTTTCCCGTGGCTACCAATCTGCAGACTACAGGGATGTACTAAAAGGAAGGAAAGGATTGTCCATTGGAAACAATGGGAAACACTTGAAGGTTCATTGGAAATAATGAGAGCCAGGGTTGGAGGTGGGGTGGCTCTGTATGTCAGAGAGGGTATAAAGTCCAGAAAGATCGAGAGGCTAAGAGAATTGGATTCGCTTCTTGAAGTTCTGTGGGTTGAAATAGGGGGGCCAAAAGGAAACTTAACACTGGGAGTTTGTTATCGCCCACCGGATCAAAAGATAGAGGAGGATTATAAAATGATGAATGAATTAAAGATAGCAGCTAGACAAAAACACTGTGTCGTAATAGGTGATTTTAACTACCCACACATTGATTGGGTCAATATGTGTTCTAGCCGGGAGAAAGAGATTGAGTTTCTAGACACTCTAAATGACTGTGCTATGGAGCAGATGGTCATGGAACCTACCAGGGGAGAGGCGATCCTTGATTTGGTCCTAAGTAACACTCAAGACCTGGTGAGAGATGTAAAAGTGATTGCACCGCTTGGGAACAGTGATCATAATGTTGTTGAGTTCAACATTTGTACAAATAGGGAATTGGCCAAAAAGACTCACACAACCACTTTTAACTTTAAAAGGGGTAATTTCTCTGATATGAGGGGATATGTGGGGAGGAAACTGAAAGGGAAAGTAGAAAGGGTCAAAACCATTGGTCATTTCGGGGGGGAACGCGGGGGAACACAGTTAACCCGGGTGAGGTGCAGGGGGCGGGGCACATGATGAAGCCCCGCCCCCTGCTTCTGGCTGCCCGGCTTCCAGCCCTCATTCAGCCAGGAGGAGGCAGGAAAAGAGGGAGGGTAAGTTGCTTCCTCACCGCCTCTCCCCACCCCTGCCTGCCTGGGGCCAGGGAGGGCCTTGGTGGGGCTTCCTCGCACTCCCGCTGGCCTTGCAGGTCCACCGCTGGGCCCCTGATGTCAGGGGGTGTGGCATATG
>NW_015164215.1:452498-490952 GCF_001447785.1 Gekko japonicus
CATAGAAAGGTTAAAGCACTTGGGGCTCTTTAGCTTGGAGAAAAGACTACTGAGGGGTGACATGATTGAGGTTTATAAGATTATGCATGGGAAAGAGCAGGTAGAGAAAGAGGTACTTTTCTCCCTTTCTCACAATACAAGAACTCGTGGGCACTCCATGAAATCACTGAGCGGTTGGGTTAGAACGGATAAAAGGAAGTACTTCTTCACCCAAAGAGTGATTAACACATGGAACTCACTGCCACAGGAAGTGGTGGCGGCTACAAGCATGGACGGCTTCAAAAGGGAATTAGATAAGCATATGGAGCAGAGGTCCGTCAGTGGCTATTAGCCACAAGGTATAGATAGGGGCTCTGGAGCAAGTGATGCTTTGGCTTCTTGGTGCTTGGGGGGGGTCAACAGTGGGAGGGCTTCTAATGTCCTGGCCCCACTGGTGGACCTCCTGATGGCACTGGTATTTCTGGCCACTGTGTGACACAGAGTGTTGGACTGGATGGGCCTTTGGCCTGATCCAACATTGGTGTCTCTTATGTTCTTATGTTCTTATGTTCTATTAGGGTATCTGGGCCCAAATAGACTACTCTGGGACTGGAATGACAGTCCCCAACTTGGAATGACAGCCCCTAGGAGTAACAGAAGCATTCTGTGACTGGAATGACAGGTCCCAGAGTGGAAAGACCGTCCCTAGGGGTAGCAGGAGTGTTCTGGAATAGGAATGACACGCCCCAGAGCGGAATGACAGGCTTGTCATTCCATCCCCAGAGTACTGCTGCTACCCTCAGGGGCTTTCATTCCACTCCGTGGTCTCTCATTCCAGTCCCAGAAAATATGTGCTACCCTCAGTCCCTATCATTCGACTCCGTGGTCTCTCATTCTAGTCACAGAACACTCCTGCTACTCCAAAGGCTGTCATTCCACTCCGTGGTCTCTTACTGTAGTCCATTCCACCTTTTCTTTGCAACTCTACTTGTACTGTAATGTATTTCAATGGAGCCCATGCAAGTGAATTGGCATTCCTCTGGCTCCCATTATTTCCAATGGGCCTTCAAGTGTTTCCCATTGTTTCCAATGGGCAATCCTGTCCTTCCTTTTAATACATCCCAGACTGCAGTCCTGCCAATCACCCCCCCCCCTTTGCACAGCCTTGCATGCCTCTTTCATTAGGAGAAATGCTTCACATTTGATTGCATCAGCCCCCTCCCAGCCCCACAGCTTCTTCAGCTGGCCGCCCTTAATAAACCGGCACTCCCTCTTGCCTCTCTCACTGTGCGGCTCTAATGGGGTTTCCTGACCACTGTGGGGGTCTCCTCCCTCCCTCGACAGATTCAGGGGAAGGGGACCCACCTCTGTGCCCACAGGGAGGCCCAGCAGGGAAAGGGCTCATTCTCAGCTGGCCACGGGGTGGTATGATCTTGGCCAAACTTGTTGCCGGTCCTGGGAACTTCTCACCACCTGGGGAAGGGTGGGCTGGGGTGCAGGCGAGGCAGGCCCAGAGGAGCTTCTTTCATCGGCTTGCTTAAGTTAACCAACCTTTCCAGCAGGGGCCAGGGTGCAGGTTCCAACTTCTGACGTGTTCTCTGGGGAGTGGACGGGACTCAGGAGGCGCAGCAGGGAGCTGAAATGGCACACAGCAACTGTGTATGTGCAGCACACGTGGCTTCAGTTCCACTTTTATGGAGGCAGAGTGACTGAGGAGGAGCAGCGCAGGTGCAGAAGGGCTTTGGTAAGGCGAGGGAGGAGTGGGTGGGGCAGCAGGACAGCATAGCACCCCCTTAGGGGACCTCTCTAGGCAACTGCCTCATCTTGTCTATGGGTGGTCTGGCCCTGTTCCTATGACCTATTGTTTTGTTAATAAATACAAAAGACAGGGGGGGGGGTCACCATTTCATCACCACTTTGTGATGACAGAAACTAATACTTTATTTTTTCAAAGTATTTACATTATTTAGGTTTTGCTGAATATTTCTAGTTTTTCGTAACAGAAATACTAGAGATACAACAGTACTTACAATGATGTGTTTGGAAGGCAGCAGTACACATAATTTAAGATACCGAAAAAACCAACCGTTAAGAAATCCAATTGGTTGATAATGTATATAAACTACTCCCCCTTCTGATACACAAAGCCTTTTTAAAGTAATACTTTCTTTCTCTGTGTTGGCTAAAGGTGACTCTCAATATGAAAATGCATATTCTCTTTCATCTCCCTAAGAGAAAGTTCTAGAGGCAATATGAAATGTATAGAGACCTGAGTGGTGCATGTTTGCTTCATGAGGAAACAGGAGGTTCATTCTACCATTGCAAATATCAGTTGCAGCTGAGTGATAATGTGGGACTATCATAACGAGGGCCAGACCACCCATAGATGAGATTAGGCAGTTGCCTACAGCAGCCCCATAAGGGAGCGCCATGCTGTCCTGCTGCCCCACCCAGCCCCGCCCCTCGCCTCACCAAAGCACTGCTGCACCTGCGCTGCTCCTCCTTGATCACTCTGCCTCTGTAAAAGTGGAACTGAAGCCACACGTGCTGCACACACGCAGTTGCTGCCCGCCATTTCAGCTGCCTGCTGTGCTTCCCGAGTGCCGCCCACTCCCCAGAGAACACGTCAGAAGTTGGAACCTGTGCCCTGGCCCCTGCTGATTGATTCAATTTTAAAGTGTTAAACTAAAACTGAAACAAGAGTATATGCTCCATTGTTGTTATTTAGTTGCTTTTCTGTTATATGTGTTTTTTTTCCTGTAGTTGTCTGTTTCTATTCTTGTTAAAACGAATAAAACTTTATATATACGTATGTATATATATATATATATATAATTCCTGGAACTCCCCCGAGTTGAAGGCTGTTCTGTTGTCCAACATGATGGTGTCTGGAAGCCTGTGGGTAGTAAAGTTGCGGCGAAGAATGCAGATTGCTGCCTTGGAAGGCGTGGAGGAGACTGGTACCACCTCCAGCCATTTGGTGTAGGAGTCCACCAAGATAAAGAAAATCTGCCCCTGGAAGGGCCCCGAAGACTCCACATGTAGGGTTTGTGGGTGGACCAGGGTTTGTGGGTGGACTCCCACTGTTGCACTGGAGGCCTGGGGGGTTCCAGTCGGGTTCTCTGGCATGTCTGGCAGCTCCTTACACATAAGAACATAAGAGATGCCAATGTTGGATCAGGTCAAAGGCCCATCCAGTCCAACACTCTGTGTCACACAGTGGCCAGAAATACCAGTGCCATCAGGAGGTCCACCAGTGGGGCCAGGACATTAGAAGCCCTCCCAAGCACCAAGAAGCCAAAGCATCACTTGCCCCAGAGTCCCTATCTATACCTTGTGGCTAATAGCCACTGATGGACCTCTGCTCCATATGCTTATCTAATTCCTTTTTGAAGCCGTCTATGCTTGTAGCCGCCACCACTTCCTGTGGCAGTGAGTTCCATGTGTTAATCACTCTTTGGGTGAAGAAGTACTTCCTTTTATCCGTTCTAACCCAACCGCTCAGTGATTTCATGGAGTGCCCATGAGTTCTTGTATTGTGAGAAAGGGAGAAAAGTACCTCTTTCTCTACCTGCTCTTTCCCATGCATAATCTTATAAACCTCAATCATGTCACCCCTCAGTCATCGTTTCTCCAAGCTAAAGAGCCCTAAGCACCTTAACCTTTCCTCATAGGGAAAGTGTTCCGACCCTTTTATCATTCGAGTTGCCCTTTTCTGCACTTTTTCCAAAGCTATAATATCCTTTTTAAGGTGTGGTGACCCGAATTGCACACAGTATTCCAAATGAGGTTGCACCATTGATTTATATAGGTGCATTATGATATTGGCTGATCTGTTTTCAATACCCTTCCTAATAATCCCCAGCATAGCATTGACCTTTTTTATTGCAGTCACACACTGTCTCGACATTTTCAGTGAGTTATCTACTACAACTCCAAGATCTCTCTCTTGATCAGTCTCTGCCAGTTCAGACCCTATCAACGTGTATTTATATTTAGGATTTCTGGCTCCAATGTGCATCATTCTGCACTTGGCCACATAGAACCCCATTTGCCATGTTGACACCCACTTGCCCATCCTTGACAGATCCCTTTGGAGTGCCTCACAATCCTCACCCAGTCCTTGATCTTGCTGTCCATGCCGGGCCACCATACGTAGCTACATGCTAGCGCCTTCATCCGCATGATCCCTGGGTGCATTTCATGAAGTGCCGCTAGTACCTGTTGATGCAACAGTGTTGGCACCACTACCCAGCTTCCTCACAATAGACAGCCCTTCTGTGTGGGGAGTTCATCCTGGTGGGAGGAGAATGCAGTTAACTCTGGGCCCACCCGGCTGGTGGCCCACCCCCTCCCCACTCAGTCCAAAACACGGGAGAGGACATGGTCCCTGGCGGTGTGGCGGGTCACGTCGGAAACCTGAAGAGGACAGTCGGGCAGGTCCTTGAGGAGCAGGATCAGTTGTGTTGGAGCCGGGTCCGGGTTGCAGGAGGGCAGCGGCAGGCGGCTGAGGGCATCGGCATGACCCATCACCTTTCTGGGGAAATGGATGAGCGAATACTGGTATTGGCAATCCGGGGCCAGCATACCAAGCAGGGGTTTGTGGTCAGTCATGATGGTGAAGGGCCACCTGTAGAGGTAATCATGGAACTTCTTGACCCCTGTGACGATCGCTAGCACTTCCTTGTTGATCTGTGCATAGTTGCGCTTGGCTGTGGACAAGGTGCAGGAGTAGTAGGCCACAGGGACCTCCCTGCTGTTGGGTATCTGGTGACTGAGGACAGCTCCTACCCCGTACAGTGACACGTCATAGGCGAGGATGACCGGCAGTTCTTCATTGAAGTGCGTGAGGATGGTGTTGGAGGTGAGTAGCTCCTTGACTGCCTGGAAGGCAGCAGTTTGCTTCTGTCCCCAGACCCAGGGGGCCTTCTTGTTGAGGAGCTGGTGCAGTGCCTCCGTGACCGCAGCCTTGTGGGGCAGGAATGAGTGATAAAAGTTCACTAGCCCCAAGAAGGCCTGGAGTTCTGGTTTGGATGTAATGTTGGTGCATTGACAATAGTGTGGACCTTGTTGGGAGCTGGATGGATGCCCTGCATGTTGACGGAGAAGCCCAGGAACTTGACCCGTGGAACTCCCAGGAGACATTTTTTCCTGCTTTACTTTGAGGCCAGATGCTTGATATCACTGGAGGACGGTGTGCAGCCTTTCGGCGAAGTCTTCCTCCATGGGTGCGGCAATCAAAACTTCGTCAAAGAAGGGCTGAACCCCGGGAATTCCTTTAAGGAGAGAGTCCATTAGAAATTCCTGGGGCTACACTGACCCCAAATTGTAGTCGACGCACCCAGAACGCACCCCTGTGCGTCACTATTGTCTGGGCCTCTGCAGTCGCATCATCATCTGGGAGCTGTTGATAGGACTGGGCTAGATCCAGCTTGCCAAAGATCTTCATGCCCGCAAGGGATGTCAGAACATGGCTGACCACAGGGACTAGATAAGCATGGTCCTGGAAGGCCTTGTTAATCATGCACATAGTTAGCACAGATGCGGATGTCTCCATTGGGCTTTACTGGGGTCACAATTGGGTTTTCTCATAGGGCATGCGGTACTGGCTCCAAAACCCCTTGGCCATCAGCTGATCCAGCTCCCTTTCTATCTTCGGTTTTAAGGCAAACAGGACACATCTGGCCTTTAGCCTTATGGGCCGCACCTCTGGGTTGAGCTTTAAAGATACTGGAGGTCCAGTGTAGTAACCGAGCGTTCCATGAAAGACCACGGGGAACTCATTGCACACTCTCTGAAAGTCTCTAGTAAACACGTGTTGTACTCTCGTCACTTGGAACCCCAGGGGCGCGAACCAGGAAAGGTTGATGAGGCTTGTGCAGCTGCATCTCAGTACTAGCAAGTCCAACGGTCCATCAAAGTGCCGGTACTGCACTTGGAACTTGCCTACACCCAGGATGGACACCTCATTCTTTGAAAAGTCATGTAGGGTGAACCTGACAGATTGTAGGGGAGCCCCCCCGGGACAGAGTTTCTTAAGCGTGTTCTCTGAGATTATGGAAATGGAGGACCCAGTGTCCAGCTCCATCATGCAGGGGCTTCCCTCAATTAAGACTGCTACTGATATTTTGCCAGGGGTGTCCTGGGGCAAGTTCAGTACTTGTTGTTGCTGGACCGATGTTGTGTGGAGCTCTTCGGGGTGCATGGAGGTGGAAGCTGCAGCTGGCCGCCTCTGGTTCCCCTTGGCATGACAGGCTCGGGCAATGTGGCCAACCTTCCCGCAGTTCCTGCATGTGGCGTTGTGGAACTGGCAGGACCTCCTCTCATTTGGTTCTCCACAGATGGTGCACATGGTCTATGTGGTAGTGTTGACGGCGCGTGGTGGTGTGGATGTATGTTGTGAGGCAGGCAGCGTGTGGCAGCATGTGGAACACTGGAACTGCAGTACCTCATCCTCTTCTTCCTTGGGGCTGTCCACGTGATGGGTGGCCATGGCTGATCTTTGCCAAGATGGCAGGCCTTTCCCACACCGGACCTCTGCGGTGAATTGCTTGGCTGATTCAGCAGTGAAGGCCATCTCCATGGACTCCTTGAATTTAGGGGCACCTTGGGTGATGATCTTCCTCTGAATTCGCTTGTCCTGTAGGCCACAGACCAGCCGGTCCCTGAGGGCATCCTCGAGGTTGGGAACACCAAGATGGATTCTGTTGCGGTTTGGTTCCTCAGGTGGAAAGCATGGGGGGGGGGCGTGATGACCAATGGCTTAGGGGAGAAGTGTTCCTTAAGCCGGTCCATGACAGTTTGATAGTCTGTGTCCTTGAGCTCTACTGAGGCAAGGAGAGAGTGCGCGATTTTTTATGTCATTCGATCACAGACATGTGCTTTCCCAGCTAGACAATATGTGGGTCTCAACCGGTGGATCAGAAAATGTGCCAGGAGGAAGGGGTTAGATTTGTTAGACACTTGGTTACTTTCTGGGACAAGCTGAACCTGTGTAAGAGAGATAGGCTTCACTTGAACTAAAAGGGAACCAGGCTTCTGGCAATTAATATCAAAAAGTACCTCACCAAAGACTCTTGAGTTAACTAAACAGTCATGAAATAAGAGGATGGGTTCTGTTATGGATTAGAAATTGGTTAAACAACAGGAAACAAAGAGTAGAAATAAATGGACACAATGGTGGGAATTAAACAGAGTCACACAAGGATTGGTATTGGAGCCAGTGCCATTTAATTTATCATAAATAATCTGAAACTGGGGGTAAGCAATATAGTGGCCAGGTTTGTAGATGACATAAAATTATTCAGGATGATGAAATCCAAGGCTGACTTTGTAGAGCTCCAGGAGGACCTCCATAAATTGGTTTACTAGACAACAATGTGGCAAATGAAGTTCATGTAGGTAATTGTGAAGTGATGCACATTGGAACAAGAATTCCAACTTCAGGTATATGCTAATTGAGGGGTCTGCACTCGTTGAAACTGAGAGGGAAAGAGACTTCGGGGTTGTAGTGGACATGTCACTGAAACTCTCAACCCAGTGTGCTGCACCAGTGAAAAAGATAAACTCTTTGTTAGGGTTTTCTAGGAAAGGGATTGACAGGCATCTTAAATTCCTGACTGGTGGGTCTCCAACTGGTTTTTTTTCTTTTCATTTTTTGTGTGTGGCAATGGACACTTTTTTGAGAGACAGAATAGATATCCTCATGTGATCTGTAACAGCATTTTAAAAGTAATATATCCCTACATATATGTCCCTATTACCCCATTGTTTCAGCTAAAGCAGACTATAGATTTAGAAATGAGATTGTGTCCTCTTCTACTGACCATCGTCTACTGACCATTTTAGCAAAATGATCTCAAATGTGGACATGTGGTAGCATCAAGGTAGTAAAAGGCTCAGGGGTCATTTCATAGAAAAAGAGGTGCAAAGGCAACAACCACCGCTCAGGCTCCACTGGACTGTTTTGGATTGCTAGCTATTGGGGCGGGGGGGGGGAGAGAGAATGTGCAGATCTGTCCTCGCAGAGGAGGGAGAGCTTGTGCCTGAATAAAACTTGGTCTTAAAGGTGCCACTGGACTGTTTTGGACCGGGGGGGGCGGGGGGCTTTGCAACTTACCTGGCTGCTTCTTGCTCTGACTGAGGGCTGCTGGAAGCAGGGGGTGGGGCTTGTTGCATGTGCCCGCCCCCTGGGCTCTTTACTGCCCGAGCTCCGCTCCTGTGCGCTCCAGCCGGAAATGACCCCTGAAAAGGCTAATGATGACTACGCACATTTGGCCAATGTGGTAATCACAAAGATATATGACTCCAGGAAGAATCTTGTGTGGCAAAAGACACACTTATTAAATTAATGGAAGTTCCTAACTGTGGTCTGTCTAGTGTTGGTTTTTGGGTAAGGCACTGTTCCAGGAATTTTTTTCTTCCAGGCTTGTCCTGGAATACATCCAGTTAGTATGACTGATGTAGGTACAGCTTTGTTCTGTCCTTCAGTCTCTGCCCTCTTTCCTTTGATAGTCAGGGTCTCACTGCAACATCATCACCATCATAACAGTGCAAGGGAAAGTAAGCCTCTGCATTTAAAAGCAGGTTTGGACTAATAGCAGTCCAACCCTATCAATTCAACATACATTCTATTTATCCCATCAGGAACACAAACAGCACAGTGCATGCCATCATGGCAATCAAGGCAACCATTTCATATCAAGCAATTACCGACTGGTTGGTAAATGTTTCACAGCTTTTTCAGAATATTCATAACATGGAGGAGAACCACAATTAATGTTATATATTACATGAGTGTTTCCATCAATTTAAATTAGCCACTAGGTGGTTATTCTTCTCAGATGGACACAGGGTATTTAATAAGGTGGGGGAAAAAATCTGCATTAATAATGTAGATCTTTATATGTATCATAGGCTAACATTAGGGCTTGCTTTCTGACTCAGCTATGTTAATATGATAGAAAATGTTTCTGTAGTATTTATTCAAAGCTATGTATCCAGGGCTATAATTAAACATAAGTAGGTAATACAGAGCCACTGATAAATTCTAGTAAATTTATGAATTTATGCAGACCATACATATGAATCAGAACGCCCAAGCATAGCTAAGTTCTAAGGGACTCCAGAGGATAAGAAAAGGGGAAATAGTAATAAATGTAAGTGAATGTTATCAACTCAGAATGCTAGAGAAATCCCTGGGGCTGCAATGCAAATCAGCTGTTGCATGTGCTGAAGGGCAATGTTCTACAAGGAATGCTGGTCCCCAACTACAATAGGTACAAACACTGCAATGCCAGAGAGTCAGGTATGCAGACTAAAACATTAGGAACAGTATGTCTTCCAGATATAGCACAAATATCTGATTTTTTAAAAATAAGTGTTACATAGAAGTATGCAATTCATGATGCAGTCCTTCAAAACTGTTATTTTTGAACAAAGCCTCTTTAGACATTACATTCCAAGGAAAATTTTCAGGTGTGATACACTTATCTATTTTCCTCTGGAAGAGAGAATATCTTAGAAGATATGTATTTGTAACCAATAACTCATTATCTGCCTAATTCTAAGGCCCTGTTCTTTACCAGGACAAGTTGGATAGCTAGTTTGTGTACATGTTCTAATAAAGACTGCAGAGGACAGGTCATTCATTACTTTCTTCCAGTAATGAAGAAGACATATGTGAGAAAGCCTAATGCTAGGTTCAAGTTCTCCCCACTATAATGCCTGAGCAGGTGCATTATCCCTTAAATCCTAGACTATGTAATTGTTTTATAAGTTTTGAGATCTGTAGTACTCTTGCAATGCAATCCTTTGCGGAGTTGCTTCAGCCTAAATCAATGAATTTAGACTGCATAGGATTGCAGTGTTGGAGAAATAGCCACATATTTTGATGTGACAGCTCAAAAGGAGGCCTATATTAGCAGGTAGATAATCACCTTAATTGGCATCTTTTAAAAAAAATCTGTTGTATCTTTCCCCCTCCTGGGAATAAAGAAGGACATGAATAATATGAATGCATATCCATAATAATTTGAAGTTTCAGAGGTACTGAATAAAGCAAATTGGACTCTGCTTCTGGGGAAAGCACACTTTAATCTATTGATTTCAGAATGCTTCCTTTCTTTTAGAGTAATTGGTGTCTATTGGTGTACAGGGAAAAGTGTAACCAAATGCTTCCAAACCTTCCTTGCTGCATCATTAACACCACATTTATGCCTCAAGAAAGAATTTTATCTGCTACCCTTGCTTAACATATTCATACAAAATCCTTTTGCCTCAAAGAACAAAGAGAAATCGTGACCAAATGACGCCATTTACATGCAATGGAGTTGATTAATTCTACTTGCTCTTATGCAGCAACAATAAAGAAACTAAGAAAGAGCAAAATGGAGTATAATTATCCTTCAAATTCATTAACATTCGCTTTATATGAACAAATGCACCAGCCTAGAAATATAGAAACCTTATAAACTTAAGCATGATCAATTAAATGTTAACGTTTCCCCCCACCACAATGAATCTTTTCATAAAATAACTTGGCAATCTCTCTTCAGCAAAGATAGCATTTTGCAAGGTTTGCAATAATGGTGTTTTAAATATCAAAAGTGCAGGAGTTTTGCCAATGTAATGTGCAATTACATTTTCTAGATGTGGATTGCATAATTCAGTAGTAGCCTTCTCTCTGCCCTGTACACCCTAATTCAAAGTAAAGTTGTATTTTTTTTAAAAAAAAAATTGTAAATTCCTATAGATGAACATATATGTCTGTTCTAGTTTTTGTCTGGCACAGTCACGTGTGAATTTTACATGCCTTAAAATGAGTAACAGGTGTATCTTTAAAAAGTATAAGCAAAATAAAGCTATAATCACAACTCAGTTAGATTAAAGTATACTTCCTAATAAAAGTACATGATTTTTAACTTCTTAAGATGATAGATCAACAGTTTGTAAGCTTCCTTCTAATTTAGACTTTGTTCTTTGTCACCCCAGTCTTATGCTGCAATCACATACACTAAAAAGTCCACTTTCAATGTACTTTCCAACTGGATTTTACTGTGTAACTGGCATTGAAAGTGGATTATTTCATGTGTGTGATCACAGCCCTAGATTCTTCTTTTAAGAAAATCCATGTATTTGTTGTGATATTACTGGCTAAGTAAACTTTTAGAACTGCTGGTGATTGAAAGTCAACCAAGGCCATTTCCTCAGTCTGCAGAGCCTCAGAATGCTGCTTTTGATTATTTATATGATGACTGGTCATTTACATTTGGGGTTGAAGCATATACATGATTGGAGAACCCTTTTTTGCAGTTACAGATTGTGTAAAGCAGCTTACAAAAACAATTTTACAAATGTGGGGCTCTTATCAGACCTCTTGTGATGGACTATCAAGGAACTATCAAGCCTCACAGAGTCTGAGAACCTTTGAGCGACAAGCTGTTTGGAATCATGTGGAGAGCTTTAGTTAAGAAATGACAGTTGGGAACTGATGGTTGAAGAGGAGACAGTTTAGCACTGACTGAGGACTGGGAAAGTGACAGAAGGAGTGAGTGGATCTTCAAGAATCCCCATTCAAACCAAAAAGGGAAATCGCTTCTAGTGAAATAAATAATCCCTGCCCATTGAAAAGGGAAATAGCTCTTGAAAGAAAAAGAAAAAGAGTGATCCCAGGTCTGTGTAAAGAGAAGGATGTTGGGAACTTGGTTGTATGTTCCTGCCTTTTAAACCTTAAGAATCAGTGAAACTCAGGAACCTATGATTATTTAAGCAGAAACTGTGAAGAAAGCCTCTCTCCTCAAATTTTTAAAGAACTTGTTGAATAGCAGAAGCACTTACTTGCTGGCAACAAACTATCTGGGATTAGTGTGATAACAAAGTTACCTCAGTTTTTATTATCTGTTCACCACATACATCCTACCCCTGATTCCACCTGACCTTTTCTCCCCTAAGTTAAATAGAACACTTTGTTTATTTTAAGCTTCCAAAAAGCCTATTGTGCCATTTTAGAAATAGAAAATAAGACAGAGATTTTGTCTCTTCCTTCAAGTCCCTGGGCTGGGCCAGCATCAAAATATATAATAATGTGACAGGGTGGGACACCCATATACCAATTAATAAGAAGAAAATAGATACAGGGGCTGCTCAGCAAGAAAGAAGAAAACAGAAGGGAAAATATTTTGGTTGTTACAGAGAAGAAGAGAAGAGATTGGATTTATACCCCGCCCTTCACTTGGAGTCTCAGAGCGGCTTACAAACTCCTTTCTCTTCCCCTCCCCACAACAGACACCCTGTGAGGTGGGTGGGGCTGAGAGAACTCTGACACAAACTGCTCTTTTTCAAGGACAGCTGTGCCAGAGCTTGTGACTGACCCAAGGTCACATCAGCAGGTGCAAGTGGAGGAGTGGGGAATCAAACCCGGTTCTCCCAGATTAGAGTCCGCACACTTAACCACTACACCAAACTGGAGAGAAGAGGGTGAGATCACCATACGCCTCAACATACAAGAGGTGTCTTACCCATACCATCAGATATTAAAGGTCAAGTAGGTCTCTGGGTAGGATGAATGATACAGTGGTGTTCTGCCATTCTGAACAGGAGTCCCATTTTGTCTAAATCCTACAACCAAGGTCCTCATTAGACTCCCTGGCTTTCATTCTTCAAGATACATTAACTGTGCTCAAGGACTTCAATCCTCCTTAGAGTGAAAAATCAAATATATATAAAAATATTCATACCCTGTCACCATATGTATTGTAAGCCACCTTGAGTCCATCAATGGAGAAAAGTGGCTAATATTTTTAAATAAATATGGGTACAAAGAAACTGCTATCTAATTTCAGTTCCTGAAAATTTTACATGTATGTTTCACAACACCTTTTCCCACTATGTTTATGTGCAGGTCTCCTTTTTTCTTTCTTTCTGCATTTTCCACTCTTTGTGGAAAAGAATGATTAATAAAGTTTCTTTAAAAGCAAACTTGAGGGGAAAGTCTATCAAATATAGATTCTTCTTCCCAGTGCTATTTACATATTGATGGAGCAATAAGAATTAGATGTTAATAGTACTTCTGAATATAAAATTTCCTGCAAACCTTTAGTTGTTTGTTCATTGGAATAAAATTTGTTGAGTTGTAAACATTTGAAAATAGGGCACAGATTGTCAAAAACAATGATGCATGACATAATTGCCCATACTAAATTGCCACAGAAATAATAAACTTTTATTAGAATGGGAAGCTGGTGTTAAAGCTATTGTCAAGAGGATGATTAGTTACGAATTTGTTTTTCACTTTAAAAATCCCAAATATCATTGAAATGGACAACTAATCATTTATGTAAAACTTGTATAAAATATTCAAGACAAGTGTGAATTTAGAAAATAAACTCTAAAAAAAGTAGAGTATATAGAAGGATTTGTTTAAAAAAAATTAAACAGCAAAGAATAATATGACCACAGTAAAGGCAACAAAATATGTCTAATATAATATGAAACCAACCTGTAGGGTACATTAACTTTGTAACAATGATATTCTTCAGAGGGGTCAAAGTGTCTAACTTCTTTTGAGAAGCAGTTCCCAATACTACTTGTCCCAACAGATCAACTTTATTGGATAAATATTTCTTGCTATGTTTACCAGGCTGTAGATTACACTGTTGTTGTTTTCCTACACAATATAGATAAACTGTATAGCACTGGATATGGATATTGATATGTGTATGCAGGAGTGCTCCCTGTGATCACTATATTTTCCTGAATATTTTGTATATGCCGGAGAATTCTTGCCCATTAGAAGTCAAGAAACTGGTGTATTGTAGCAGCTATCTGAAGTGGAGCAGAAAATGAAGTCTGGCTAGCCTAAAGTTGTGTGACAGTCATCCTAGAGTAGATCTGAGACTGATAAAAAGTCAGGTCATCATGTCTCTTAACTATGACACTAAATATCATCAGTTTTGCATCATTTCCATTTTCCCCAAATGGTTTTGAGGGCTTTCCAGTTTTGTTATTTTTTTTCAAAACTACACAAATACATCAAAATGTTTCACATTCCACCTGTAGCATAGCTACCTTTTAAAAATGTTGCTAAGAATCTGTCATGGTTGAAAAATTAACTACATTAAATTAGTTAGACTAATTAATTAATTAAACTGAATTAAATTCAGTTCAGAGAGGAATCAGAAATGAAAACCATTCAAACTGACAGATTTGTTGGTTCAATGAAACTCATCAGGTCAACTAGAAGGGACTGAAAATATTTTCTGATAACTAGTAATGCCTTCACTTTGATTAAATTAGAAATTTATCCAATTTTATAACCTCATACTGCCATGAAACAATGAGGATGTCTTCCATTTCCCCTAATACTACCTGACAAGTCATATTTTCAAATGCTGTTTTGTATAAATCCTCCTCCTCCTCTTTCATTCTTTTAGGTAGATTTTTTTTGTTCCCCCCCTTTCCAAAGTAGTCAATTCAACCTGCAGAAGTGAATAAACAGCAAAATATTTCAACTGGACAGACATAATTAGATAGCTATCTATTCCCTGCCCCCAGCCGGATGGAGCTTTTTCTGTTTGTTTTGGGATTTTTTTAAAATCAGCAGATGAATATTATATCATTATAATGTTCTGTGTGTTCCCAGGTTTTTTATGAAGTAAACTGGTCTCCCCCCGTACATCTCTGAACAAAAAGGGCCACAAACTTCCCTTTAAAAAATAAGAAAGCTGGGAATTCAGAGACCCCAATAAAGTTATAATGATATAACAATAGTTCATTGCCAGTTAAATAAATAAAGGTCCTGCAGTGGTGCGGGAGGAAATGACTTTTGTATGAGTGAGACAAAGAAAATCTGTATTTTCTAACTTATATGACAGTCATCCAGACTTTCTTGTTCACTTTCCCAAAACTTCTCAGTAAATTAGTTTTGGGAAAGACTGGAGAAAAGTTGGGGTAACTCTGGGAGGCACAAATTTTCACTACAGTGCTCAGAGGAAAAAAAAAACCTGATTCACAACAGCATCAAACCTGCGGAGGCAAATAACCTGTGTGGAAAAGGTTGAAACAGTTTGAAGATTAATTGTCAGCCTCGCAGGAACTCTCAGATGCAATAAGTCCTTTTACAAGCTTTATTGTGAAATCAGGAAAGTTGCTGTTAAGTCAAACTCTTTGACAGAACTAAAGAATATTACAAAGTAGAGAACTACGAGACCTCTGGTCCAGCCTTCATTCATACGTCATGGTTATATATTGCATAGACAGGTTACTACAGATTAATACAGTTCAATTAAGACAGTGAGAATGTTATCTTGTAAGTCTCTCTGGAAGGCCATGAGAATGAGAAACAGCAAAAGTTCTCTCTGAACCATATGGAGGAGGTTTCCTTTCACAGTGTTTCAAGCACAGCTAATCTAAGGTTCACAGAGACATGTCTCAATCACACCTCCTGCAAGAATGTCAGAGGAGGACCTTGCAGACAGATTGATACAATGCCAGCAGGTGCTAAAAGGGACCATGGGAGCTACAAGCGGGAAGGGGAACAGCAGCCAAAGCAATAACAGAGCATAGCTATGTACATCAGAGAGCCACAGTTACAAACATGATGACCCAGTGACCCGGGCAAGGGTCTGATTCTGACATTAATGTACTAATGGGCAATGAAATTTTCTTGTATTATTTATTTTTTAATTTAGAAAGAAAGTGGGGATACAGAAAAGAAAAGGGAAAGAAAAAAGGAGGGTAATCCATCATAATTGTGTTTATTGGAGACAATCATGTAGTACAAAATGTATAAAACAGAAAATATTTTCCCTTACATCCCCTTCATTATAATTTTAAGATATTATCTATAAAATACAATAGTTCTTATTTCTTTTGGGTATGATTGTATTCAACATTTAAATTTATGTTTCAAAATTCATAGCCCATCTATTTTGACTACATCATTAGTTTCATCATTAGTGTGTATTCAGTATTATATATTTTCGCCATTTCTGCATGTTTCTTAGAATCTGTAATAGATAAGTAATCTAGCAAGGTGCAAAAGAAAGTCTACTGTATATCTCATATCAGGAACCCATTTGTATTTGAGATATTACATTTGAAACACATTTTAATTCTACTCCTATTTCATTACCATACATTTATATATTATATTTTCTCACTTTAAGTTGTCTCCTGCTAGCAAAAGCTTGCAAAAGCTAGATCCCAATGGAAAGAAGATCTTGCAGTTTGTGAAAAAAATGAGTCAATGTTTTGGAACCTGGTAACCCTTGGTATGGGCAATACATATCCCTTGCTAGATGCTCATATTAGTGTTGAAGACTGGCATCTCCATTTTAGCCAGGTCTTTGGCAACTAGGAATAAGGCCCATTGTGGAAATAAATACAATGAACTCTGGAAAGAGTCTCTGGGTGGGTGCCCTGGTCTCTGGCACTCAGCGTCAATTTGCTGTGGTGACCTCAGCAGGGTATAATGACACAGAGCTTACCATTTTCTCCAGAGGAACTGATCTCTGCCATCTGAAGAGCAGTTGTAATTCTTAGTGATCTCCAGCCCTCCCCTGGAGATTGACAACGATAGTTCTCCAGGAGGAAATAGTTTGGAGGGTAGAGTCTATAGCATTGTACCTGTCTTGGAGTTATCAACCCTATCTCCTTCTAACTTCAGCTTTCCATCTCCCCCACATACACACACCTGGAGTCTCTACCTAGGAAAAGTACAGTCTTTTTCCTTCTCAGTGAGGACCCAAGCAGGAGGGGAAGCAACCTCAGCAGGTTATAATGACTCAGATTCCACCCTGCAAAGCAGCCACTTTCTCCAGGGGAACTGATCTCTGCCGTCTGGAAAGCAGTTTTAATTCTGAGTGAACTCCAGCCTTCCCCTGGAGAATGGCAGCAATGGTTCCCCAGGAGAAAATGGCTGGTTGTGAAAGTGGAGTCTATGGCATTGTACCTGTCTGAGGTCCCATCCTTCCACAAACCCCACCCTCTCCAGGTTCTATCTCACAAATCTCCAGGAATTTCCCAACCTGGAGGTGGCAACCCTATCTCCTTCCCAGCCAACCATCAACCTACCTTTATCTGTTCCTCTTACTTCAGCTTTCTATCCCCCCCCCCGGCATCCTCTACCAAGGAAAACTACAGTACCCAAGCAGGAGGGAAGCAACGGTACCAAGGTATAATGACACAGAGTCCACCTTGCAAAGCAGCTATTTGTTCCAGGGGAACTGATTAGGCTGAAAGTCTGACTGGTCCAAAATCACCCACTCAACTTCCACAGCAAGAATCTGGGTCTGGCAGACCCTGCTCTGAAGCGCTAACTGCTATGCCTAGGGTAGCCAGCATCCAGGTGGAGCCTGAATATCTCCAGGTATCAAAACTGAACTCTAGACAACAGATCTCTTCCCCCCTCTGGAGAAAATAACTGCTTTGGAGGGTGGGCTCTATGGCATTCTATTCAGCTGAGGGCTCTTCCCTCCCCAAACTTTAGCTTCTGTAGACTCCACCATGGAATATCTAGGAATATCCCAATCTGGAGCTGGCAATCCTAGTCAGGACTGGCCCCAATGAGTTCCCCACAAAGGCCTGAGAGGACTTCCTTCCTTTAGCTTTTTACTGACAGAACCAAGCGTGGTTGCCTAGCAACAGCCACTGAGGGAAAAGTTAGTCCCACAGGCACCAAGAAGGAGAAGTGTCTCCATCAGGAGAGAGCCATTTTGATAGTTTATTATGTGAGGGAAGAGTGTCCAGGCTGGCAGTGGTCAGGGGACAGGAGCCGACACAGCACCCAGCCAAGTACTCTTGAGTGGCAGTTGACTCTTGAGTGGTGGTTGATGGGCCAATGGCTGATGGAGCACACTGCACAGCGAATGGGAGAGCTGGAAATGGCTAATACATAAGGGAATTATATATATACTAGGAATAAGGCCCATTGTGGAAATAAATACAATGAGCACTAGAAAGAGGCTCTAGGAGAGTGCCAAGGCCTTGGGCAGTCAGTGTCAATGTGCTGTGGCGACCTCAGCAGGGTATAAAGACACAGAGTCCACCATTTTCTCCAGAGGAACTGATCTCTACTACCGGAAGAGAGACAGTGGGAGCCCTCTGGCCAAATCTCCCTATTTGGAGATGGAATCCCCAATCTTTGGGGGATCCCTTGAAAGTTGGCAACCCAAGGGTCTGGCCTTTTCTTGCTTCCCTGGACTACCCCCTTCCTTTGGTATTATGAAGAGCAGGGGAGAATATGTGGTCAGAGCACAACACAGATTATTAGTCCAAATAAAATAATTTATTTAACTATTTACACAATTATGGAACACACACACACTGTAGGAGTAAGCACACACTATGAACCAACGAGGCATAAATCAACAGGGGTTAAACACAATCTTCTTTCCCTCCACACAATACTTCCCTACACACAATACTCTCTACCTCTTGAGGTTGTGGGCTCATGATAGAATCATTCCTTGGACCTGCCTCTGGTTGTACTTCAGCATCTCTATCTTGCCCAAGAGAACCGGGAAACTTCCATTCATTCTCCAGTCCAGTCAACTGATGAGTGGCTGAATTTCTGCTGCCTCCCAGGGATGAAGACTGTCTCCTCCCTGGATGGGCTGCAGTCTATATTAATGTTGCCCCCCCCCTTGGGACAAGCCCTCTTTTCCCACACTTTTTGGCCTTGGGGCAGCTGGGAACTGTAGGCCAGCAGATGAGGAAGCCCCATTCAACCCAGTGGGTGATACCCCTGCAGGCCCCTCTCTGGAACTACAGGTTAATTAAAACTTATGGGGGAACATTTTAAACAAATAACCACAGCCATCTTACAAACACAGGTAACTGCTATTTCGTTACACCTACGAACAGCCACTGAGGGAAAAGTTAGTCCCACACAAGAGGCAAGCAGGAAAAGCATCTTTGTCAAGAGAGAAAGCCGTTTGCCAGTAATCCTGATAGGGCACAGTGGCTGAAGGGGGAGTAGGCAGGGAAGAGGAACAGACCCAGCGCCCGGCCAATGGCACGTGAGTATTCTTGAGTGGTGGCTGATGGGCCAATGGCTGAGGGAATGCATGTAATGTTGCCACTCAAAACAGAATTATATATAGGGAGAAGAGAGATAGGATACCAGTACTTCTGATCAACCAAATCCTCCGTTCAGCTCCCTTGATGCACCTCAGTGGCCTCCAGTCAGTGCATCTGAGGTTAAAAGCCTTATTGATTCTCTCTCACATGAAAAGGCTCCTGGAGAAGACATGATCCCTCCAGAGCTTTTAAAGCAATTTTCTGATTGGTGGGCCACTGTATTGGCAAAGGTGTTTACCCAGATAAACTCCTCTGGACTTCTTCCTGCTGCACTGGAAACAAAGCATTGTGGTTCTAGCATAATACACATCATACACATCCCATCTCTCCTCAAATTTTGTAATAGACCTGTTTCTCAAATAGGTTGCTAATTTTGCCATTATTGCATATTCAGCAAGTTTATTTTCCCATTCTTCTAAATATGGACAGACGTTTAGTTTCCATTTTGCTTTGTATATAGTTCTAGCCACTGTCACCATGTATTTGAACATATCTTCTAAAATTTTTGGTAATTTGTTAGGCAGAACACCTAATAGCATACTCTTGGCTTCCACTGGGAATTTAAACTTTAATATGTTCTGCATTTTTGGTGTATTTCTTTCCAATATCTTTTTGCTTGTTTACAAGTCCAATAGAATTTTCATCTATGTTTTGCTAATCTAAAACTTTCATCTGTGTTTTGCTAATCCACTCGCAGAGAACCAAATTTGCAATTACCCTTAACCAATAGAGCCATATGACTAATGTATGCTCAGTGCACCACCCAACTAAAAACACACAGATACAACTATGTAAGGATTAATAAATTAGAAAAATGGAACTAAGGGCAGATAGGGGTAATTGATCTATAAACTTGAAAGAAGTCCCAACTTTGCAGAAAAATCTGAACTCTTAGATATACATTGGGGCATTAAAATTCCTTGAAATAATTGAAACAAAACTTCTATCTTAAAAAAAGGTCAACTGAATTCTCTGAGGCCATTTGGAGGTTGCTAGGCAACCACAACAATCTAGCTGAACTTTCCAAACCCTTGTTTGGGCAAACCAAAGCCAGGGTGAGGAGCAGGGTTGGACTAGTTACTTATTTACTGCATAAATTAGTATGCTCTGAGCCATCCTTCCTGAGCTAAGACAAAAATGTGCGAGCCAGAGGCTAAAAAAACTGAGCTAGCTCACACTAACTCACATTAGAGGGAACACTGTCAGAGACCCACCTGAAAAGCACACTCTGTCCTCCTGTCAAAGATCGGAGAATAAAATATGCTTACATATCCCACCCACAGACTTTCTAGCCCATTCACTTCTCATGATGGAAGGCATTGTGGAGAAGGGCACCAGATGTTTAGGAAGTATGACTTGATTTACTCCTGCACTACCATTATACATTGACGCTTGGAGACTGGGTGTGTGGGGGCCCTTTAAATCTCTGGGCACGTGGGGGCCCTTTCAGCTGGAGGGCCCTTTAAATCTCTCAAAACAGAAGGGGAGGAGGTGGCTGTGGGTGTTTGGGCTTGGGGGTGGGGCTTGGGGGCAGGGCTGAAGCCCCCAAAGGTGGGTAAATTCCACCAGGCCGGGGGGTCTGGCAGCCCTACTATGCATAAAGGTTTAATTACAAGATGCAAACTTCTGTCCATGAACAATCCAACCCCTTCCCAACCAAGCAGCCCTTGAGGCTGCTTAGGCTGGGGGCTATCTTTGCCCTTTCCAGAAGGAGGAAGAGGCAAGGGAACGTCCATGACAAAAACAAAATTATTATGTAGAGAAATTTATTACATTACATTTATTGATTGCCTAATCCCCACGACTGTGGAGCTCTAGGCGAGGTACAACATTTTAAAACCATTAAAAACATTTAAAAGCCATATCCAGCATTATACAATAAATAAAAGCAATTTGCAAAAAAAAATTTCAGCTCCCTTCCATCAGGTCTGTGAGTGCTTTGTAAGTATGTGGGGTGGGGGGCTCCACAAGGAACTGTCGTCCAGGTAGGGTGCCAGCCATGATGTCAACTGTCGCTGTCATCAACCGAATGCCTGATGGAACATCTCTGCCTTGCAGGCCCTGTGGAATTGCATAAGATCCCACAGGGACTTGACATTATTTGGCAGAGAGTTCCACCAGGTTGGGGTCAGGACTGAAAAGGCCCTGGCCCTGGTTGAGGACAGCCAGATATCTCTAAGGCCGGGGACAACCAGCAAGTTGTTCTATGAAGAGCATAATGCTCTCCCCAGCATGTAATGGAGGAGGTGGTCCAGCAGATACATTGATCCCAGACCACTCAAGACCTTGAAGGTCAGAACCAAAACTTTGAAGGGGTACACAGACTTGCTTGTTTCTGCATGGCTTCAGTACAATGAAGAGTTTAGGATGAGGGTACCATGAAACCAACCCTCCCATGGGACCAGATTCACCAGCAGCTGTGACTGCAGGTGATGTCGCCAGTTAAACCCAACCCTGCAGATCGGTCTGATAGCAGGCATCTAGTCCACCATGTCTCTGGCACTTCTGGCCCCTGTGAGGTAGTTAGTTCAGCTTTGCTGGGAGAATACCTCCCAAAGGGACTGCTTTGCTAGGTGAATACCTCCCAAAGGGGTGTGTGCCAGGAAATCGTACTGCCACCGATGCCCCCTTTGTAGTGGATCACATTTGTGCATGGCATGTCCCAGGGCAAAGCTGAGGGGTGGAGCCAAGCATCCTGGTGGTGGTGGGAGCTCCACACAATCATCTGGAAAAGGGACCCAGCCTAATAAGACTGAGATAACTTGAGAAGTGGCTCAGCATATGCCCCAGGCATGTAGATAGTTCTTATTTGTTAGCATGTTTTACTCATGGTTTTAGGATCCCATGTCAGGGCCCTAAGCTTCCCTTCACGGCCTTCAGCTTATGCTTGGTTGTTGGCAAGGGGCACATTGTGAGGGAAAAGGTAGCCAAGGAGTGTGCAGAGGACAGTGTCCTCATACTCTTCCCTGCCCCTCCAGTCCCCAACTTATAAGTGTCACCGCTACGGCTGGTGCCCAAGAAGACCATGGCAGAGTACTGCTTTATCCACTTCCTATCTTACTTGTGGGTTAGTTCAGTGAATGATGCTATTCCTGAGCACATTTGCTCGGTCAAGTACACACCATTTGTTCAAGCAGTGGGGGTTGGAGTGGAGATGGCTGGATGTAACATTAAGTCCACCTTTCACCTTCTTCCTGTGCATCCAGTAAATTTTGGACTGTTGGGTTTTTCCTTTGAAGGCCAGTTCAATGTGAACAGGGCATTACCAATGGGGTATTTTGTCTCCTGTGCTGCCTTTGAATGCTTTAGTTCATTTTTTGAATAAGCACTGCAGGTTTAGTGGACACAGTAAACTTCTTGGGATGATTTTTGTTTGTTTGTGGGCCTGGCAGGTTCAGGGCAATGTTCCTGGTTATTAGCTAGTTTCATCAGATTGGCAGATGAGCTGGGTGTTCTGTTGGCACATGAAGAAAAAAAAACAGAGGGTCCGGCCCCTGTACACACTTTATTGTGTAGTGGGTTGACCGCGTGGCTAGGCCTGCTCAGCTCCCATAACATGGTGCACGCTTGACTCTTACACAACTAAGACAAAGACAAACGGCCAGCAGGCCAACTATATACATATCCAGGGGACACCCCTGGATCCCATTGGGAGGTTTGAATTTCCCTCCTCCTTTCCCTTGGCTCCCATTGGAGAGACCAAGAGCCTGGTTTCCATTGTCCACCCAGGGTCAAGCCCTGGGTCATTGCTGGCCCCTTGTGGCGGCCAGCATACACAACACACCTTCTTGAAGTTTGAACAGAATACAGTTCATCAGGCATCTTTGCTTCCTGCAGGCAAGGTAAAGGACCTGCATGCCCAGATAGTGTCTTTCAGGGATAAGACAAAGGCCTCTTTGTTGGAACCAACAGTTGGTTGGGCATTTGAATTTTGCCTGTAAGTTGGTGGCACCTGACCAAGGCTTCTTACATAGGCTCTGTGATGCCATGGTAAATGTATGCCTCCTGCACCATAGAATTAGGGTAAGCAGCAGCATCCACAAAGATTTGGCAGTTTGGGATGAGTTCCTACATTCCTTTAGTGGCATTTCTTTTGGAGCAATAACATGAGGTTTGAGGCTGAGCTGCAGGTAAATTCAGATGCTGCAGGCTCCATGGGCTTCAGGATCTATTTTTGTGGACACTGGTGTGCAGCACAGTAGCTTGATAAGTGGGAGACAGTTGGCCTTGCCAGGGATCTCAACTTCTAGGAGTTCTTCACTATAGTGGTGACAATTTGGCTGTGGGGGAAGGAGCTGGCTAACCACTCTGTGCACTTTTGGTGTGACAACTTAATGGTGGTTCAGGTCATCCACTCCTTCACATCCATACTGCCCTGGGTTATGACACTGGTGCAGGCCTTCACTCTGCATTGCCTCTGTCTTAATATGTTGTTTTTGGCCAAGCATGTGCCAGCAGTTAATAACAGAGTGGCTGACGCTCTATCTCAGAAACAGATGGAGAGGTTTCATCTGCTGGCCCCAGAAGCCAATTTGCTGCCCACTCAGGTGCCCCTGGAATTTATGGCAGTTGGGAGGGCAGAGGCACACAGGCTGATTGTGCTAGCTGTAGCCCCTAGCACCAGGAGATCCAGCAGTTTGGTGCATTTAGGCAGGAGGCAGGGCTGGGAGAGGCATGGAATATCCCAGTGGAGCACTTAATACACTACTGTGTGCATTTCAAAGGAAATTGCTTGGCTATAAAGTCAATTGGGTGCCATCTCACTGGCTTGGCTTTCGTCAGAAAAGCCAAGGGGATGGGCAAGGTCATGGCTGACTTCCATATTAGGAAAATGTTAGAGGGCTGGGCCCGGGAGCCAGGACCCTGAAGGGATGACAGGCAGCCTATCTCTCTGGAGGTCCTTAGGGGCTTTCAGGAAGCATGGGCCATTCTAGTTTTGAAATCTCAGGGGTCTGCCATTCTAGTTTTGAAATCTCTCTCTTCCGTGGAGCTACCCTGACCACATTCTTTGGTGCTCTTCGTATCAGTGAGCTAGTCATCCAATCACATAGTGATGGGTCTGACCGAGCCCTGACAGCTTGCAACATTCATTCTGTCAGTGACCAAATTATTTTGGGGGTAAGACGCTCCAAGATGATCAGCAACAGAAGGGATGGAGATTACCCTAGGTCCCCATTCCAAGGGTGAGCTATGCCCACTCCAGGCATTATTTGGCATGAGGGGGAAGAGCAGGGCAGACTGTTTTGACACACCACCCTGTTAACTAAATATCAGTTTTGGGCAGTAACAACACAGGCCCTGGAAACCTTGGGGTTGTCACATGTCAAATTTAGCACCCACTCATTTAGGATTGGTTCAGCATCCACGGCTATTCAGAGCATGGGGCAGTGGTGCTCTTTGGCATTCCAGCCCTGTTTGAGCCCCATTGTTACTTTGGAATTCTTTAGTACCTTGTTCATTGTGCTTTCCTTTTTAGGAGCTATGGTTTTCCCCAGGAGGTGAAGGATCTTTGCCTTTGCAGATCCAGCATGATCTTTTGGACAGCTTACCAAGCCAAATGGTCGCAGATTGGTTCCCAGCTTGGGCTCAGTGAATGGCCCACGATCAAGTGGCGTGGGCACAGGGGCCTGAGATGAATGGGCCTTTTTCCTTTGATGTTTGAGGGGAGGAAGGGTCTTCCACCTCACATATTGGTCATCCACCTTGGTGGGAATGACCTTGGCTTGGTGAAGGCCAATGCCCTTGTTTTGTAAGCTCAGGCTAATTTATTCAGAGCAAGTGGCCTGGAGTACACATAATTTGGTCCATGATGCTGCCCCACCTGGTTTGGAAGATAGCATGGGATCCATGCAACATTGAGAGGGCTTGTTGCAAAGCAAACTAAGAGCTACAGAAGGTGAGTTGGGTTCCTATCTGTCTCACCCCGATATACAGGCTGAATTTGGCAACCTGTACAGAGGGGATGGTATCCATCTTTTGAAGAAGGGCAATAGGATTTTCCTTGAACACCTGCAGCAAGGGTTGCAGTCGGCTTTTGGCAGGCTGGTAGGTGCAAGGGCCTAAGCAAGGCTTGAATCAAGAACCAAAAGGGTGAGAAGAAAGTCTAATGAAGGGCTAATACTAAAAACCTAGTTAAAACTTATAATATACAAAAATACAAGTATTTATTAGAAAGACAGTTAAAAACATACATAAGGGACCAATGAAAGCCTCGTAAAAAAGTATAGCCTAAACCCAAGGGCCAATACACATGACCTGACGCGTTTCTGCCCTATTGGGGCCTTCTTCAGAGGTCAAATAATATTGAGGTACACATAACTTAAATACATATTTCAATAAGATAACCAATAAGTGAATATTGGACCAAGAAGAGGAAGGTTAAGAAGCAAGATCTAGAGACACATGACAAAGATGTTTGTGAGGCCTCAAAAGGTGAAAGTCATGTGTCTGGTGCCAAATGCATAGTTGCTGAATTAGAACCTGGCTTGGCCTTGGTGTTGGCAGGAGAGAGTTCGGTAGTTTAAAACAAATCAGTGAGCACCACTTGGCACCCCACTTTTGTGTGTAAAAAGACTGACAGGATTGGCTGGTGGGTTGTGCAGCTCACAGCTGTGAATGCAGACTGCCTGTGGATCCCCCCTGGATAGGTTCTCCTCCCGAGTTGTGCAGCTTGGGGGGATGGAGGTTCAAAGGGCAACCTGATTGCCTGGCCAGCCAGGTTCAAGCCATGCTCACAACGGGGCAGGGTGTCTCGCCCAATTCATGGTAAGGAGGGGTCTGGAGTGACCCCTAGCTTGACCTGTTCCACTCTGTTACTACCCTTGCCACTTATGGTTTGTAAATAGTTAATAACGTGGCCCTTTTAAAAATTTATTTATTTATTTATTTATTTCATCTTATATTCCGCCCTCCCCCCAGTGGCTCAGGGCGGATCACAACAGCAGTACAACATGCCAGGTAAGAAAGTGGTTGCATTCAAACACACACCTTTTTTCAGCATATTTCCCTTCCCCAGTAAAATCCAAACAAACATCCGGAAGATTTTAATAAATGAAGTTAAACAAAAGCAACACAAGGCGGAATTACTGTTAAAGTTCAAATTGCAAAATAGGGTGCAATATTTTTTCCACCAAAGCAATAATTTCAAAGTAGGGATAACACACAAAAAAGTGGTTCAGGATAGCATGGCTGGAACGCATCTCAAATGGCAAAAGTCTTCCAATCTTCTTTTCCTCAGGACAGCTGCTCAGAACTCCCACTCGAGTTTGTGGATTTGGGGTTCGTGCAAGGTTTCATGCTCCACCTTGCAGGCATACTCGGTCTTCCTATCAATAGTGATATTGGTGTAGACAAGCTGATGGAAGGCCCAGTCCTGGTGAAAAGAAAGGTCACTCTTCTGGCTCTCCATTGGCTTGCCGTTCTTCAGAAGCTCGATGTGGATTTTGGGAGGATGGAATCAGTCAGCGTAGCACTGAAAGGTGTTCTCCTTGCCAATCTCCGGAGGATAGCGGGTAAACACCTGCACTGTAGGCACTTGACTTGCGACTTCCACTGCTAGGATGCAGACTGCCACCACCAAGACCGCCCACTGCACGGTTTCCTTCACCTTGGCCATGGCTACCGTGGAGACAACTTGCCCCGAGCTTCTTGGACTGCAAAACTGCCTCCACGGGCGTGGGGAATGCCTAAACTCAGGTCTTTTGGCCGAATCATTCCAACCCATGTGTCTGACTCTTTCTTCCGACTGGGTGGGGGGGCAATATAATATCATAGGTGTACATTAATGGGTTGGATCCAAACTAAATTCTCCAACAACAGAAGTTTCCCGCCTTCCACCCCCACTGCAACCCACTGCTGTCCAGAGGTATAGGCGGCCCTGAACATTGACTTGAGGGGTGTCTGCAGCAGGAAGGGAGAACTGGTGGAAATTGCCAATTTAGTCTGGAGCCAATTCAATATATTTCAGCTATGTAACAATTCAGTGAATGTGTAATATCTACAACTGAAAATTTCTGATGTTCTAAGGCACAGATATGGCATAAGAGAACAGGAATGCATGCTAAATTCTTCACTGGCATCCTGGTTTATAAATGATGTTGTGCTTGTTATTCTAATGCTTTATAGTTAAAAGTACAGAACAAGACTGTTAGAATAAAACAAATGGGTTTAAAACAGAATAATGTATGTTCTGTAGTATTATGAAGTACTTGGGGTTTATAGTTTGACAAAATCCCTTAAAATTCAAATATCATTTAGGAAAATACTAGCTTAAATACTTATCACTTCAACCAGATATATACTTTGTAGGGCTTTTTATTGTTAAGTAATTCATAATCTCAGTTCAGTTTTAAAATGGCATGAGCCATAAGTATGGTCTTACATGTTGGTCCATCAAAGTGAAGACTGACACATGTTGGTTTGATCAAAGAGCACTGCCATTATCACTGCAGTTTGTACTTTTAGAATGTGGGCAAACAAAATAATTTACTTTTGAGTACCCTTGATCCCGTTCTTGTTCCCTGCATTTACTGCCTTATACAAAGAATTCTAAGAGAATAGGTACTATTAAATTACACTGTGTCAGATTTGCTACATAAATATAACACAGATTCTTTCTGCAGTTAATGCTACAGACCACAAAACAGTCTAAAATAGAATACCTCTCCTGAATCAAGACACTGTGGAGATACATGCCTTTTAGCATTGCCAGCTCCAGGCTGGGAAATACCTGGAGATTTTGAGGGTGGAACCTGAGAAGGATGGGGTTTGGGGAGGGGAGGGAGTTCAATGGGAGTTCAATAGCATCCATCTTCCAAAGCAGCCAATTTTTTCCCAGGCTATCTGATATCTGTCAGTTGTAATCCCAGGAGATATCCAGCCACCATCTGGAGGTTGGCAACCCTAGTGCACTCTGAGCACCAGCAGCTGAGGAATAACATGGAGAGAGATTTTTATACAAGGATCAGAATCCCGTGTATTTAAATGTGGCTACTCTATTTGTGCAATAATCTTCCATTTTAAACCATTCTGCAGCTTCTTCTGTGCTCCAAATCTTTATTTCAGTCATTGAGAGCGTGTCATCTTCATATTTTGGGGAGATACGTAAATGTCATTTGGATATTACCAGGACTGCATTATGATGTCTGGAGGAGAGGGCTTAGTAAAAAGTTAGTCCTGTTAAGGTTAAGGTGGCAATATAAGGGTCCTAAGCATAGTTCAACAGTTTCAAAAAGTATGACAGATCTTTACTCATTGGGTGTGAGACAGAGTTATATAAGGAATGTCACCCCCCCCCCAAATGTCACAGAATACCAACATATGGATTAAAACTAGGCTTTATTATTAGACTAGGAATAAGGTCCATTGTGGAAAAAAATAAAATGGGTGCTAGAAAGAGGCTCTGGGAGAGTGCCAAGGCCATGGGCACTCAGCATCAATGTGCCATGGCAACCTCAGCAGGGTATAAGGACACAGAGTCCACCATTTTCTCCAGGGGAATGCATCAATGCCATCTGGAGAGCAGTTGTAATTCTGAGTGATCTCCAGCCCCCATCTGGAGATTGGCAACAGTGATTCCCCATGAGGGAATGGCTGGTTTGGAGGGGAGAGTCTATGGCATTGTACCTGTCTGAGGCCCCACTCCTCCTCAAACCTCACCCTCTCCAGGCTCCATCTCTCAAATCTCCAGGAATTTCCCACCTGGAGTTGGCAACCCTATCTCCTCCCCAGCCAAGCATCAACCTACCTCCATTTCCCCCTCACTGATCAGCTGTACATCCCCCCACCCACCAGCAGCCCCCATCGTGCTCTGAAACCCTGCCGCATAACCTTGGCTGTCATGGGGGGGGGGCAATTCAGCAGGGTACAAGGACACAGAGTGTACCATTTTTTCCAGGGGAACGGATCGATGCCATCTGGAGACCAGTTGGAATTCTGAGTGATCTCCAAACCTCAGCTGGATTTTGGCAACAATGGTTCACCTTGAGGGAATGGCTGGTTTGGAGGACAGAGTGTATGGCACTGTACCTGTCTGAGGTCCCATCCCTCCTCAAACCTCACTCTTTACAGGCTCCATCCCTCAAATCTCCAGGAATTTTCCACCTGGCAACCCTATCTCCTTCCCAGCCAAGCATCAATGTACCTTCATTTCCCCCTCACTGTTCAGCTTTCCATCTCCCCCCCCCAAGCACCAAGATGACAGAGCATCATTTGCCCCAGAGTCCCTATCTATACCTTGTGGCTAATAGCCACTGATGGACCTCTGCTCCATATGCTTATCTAATTCCCTTTTGAAGCCGTCCATGCTTGTAGCCGCCACCACTTCCTGTGGCAGTGAATTCCAAGTGTTAATCACTCTTTGGGTGAAGAAGTACTTCTGACACAGAGCACAGTGGCTGAAAGGGGAGTGGGCGGGGAAGAGGAGCAGACCCGGCCAATGGCACGCCAGTAGTCTTGACTGGCAGCCGATGGGCCGATGGCTAAGGGAGTGCATGCAATCTCACCACCCCATAGGACAGAAGCCACCACCATTCGGCTTTTATATATAAGAGAGATGATTTACATTATCAAAGCTTCACTGTAACATTTTAACTATAGTCACAACTAACAGGCAGCCTACTGGCTCCCAGCATTTTGGGCATTTCCACCCTGTCTCTAAAATTGATGTGTTACTATTAGCTTTGTTTATCTCAGTTTGTACATTTAAATTGTACTCATCTGCTCCCCTATGTGCCACTCACACAACTAGGGGCTCGCTGATGTGACCCAGCACCAAGTGAGATCCTTCCTCAACTTTCCTGGTGACAGATCAATAATGGACTGGCTTGGTGATTCATAGAATCTAAACTGGAAATATTAGTTTCCCACGCAGTTTCAAATGAAGAGGAGATTGGATTTATACCCCACACTTCAATACCTGAAGGAGTCTCAAAGTGGCTCACAATCTCTTTTCCCTTCCCCTCCTCACAGACACCCTGAGAGAGCTCTTTCGAAGACTGTTCTTGAGAGAAGAGCTCTGAAAAAACTGTGACTGACCCAAGGTCACACCAGCAGCTGCATGTGGAGGAGTGAGGAATCAAACCAAGTTCTCCCAAATTAGAGTCCACTCTCTTAATCACTAAACTGGCTCAGGGACCTTGCCAATTAGCCCTACCTTTATAGGACTGCCAGGTATCCCTCTATGGTCAGAGACCTCCAGCAAGCAATCTTTCTTCCTGCCACCACTCAGAGCAGTGGCAGGAGAATTTTTTTTCAATTTCCAACAGGCCAATATCAGTCCTCTCTAGGAATCACTGGAAACTCTATAGTTTTACCGTAGGATTTCTGGGGATTCCTAGAGAGGCATGATGTCACTTTTAGGTTTTCCCCAGAAGAAGTCATGCTGTCATTAATGGCACCCCATGCACTCCCTGACTCCTGTTATTGTCCAGCAACCCATACTATCCCTGCCATTGCTATGAATTCTCATTTGGGGCTGTGTTCCAACTGGAAAAGCTACATCATTACCCAACTTAAAACTCACAAAAACGACTTGTGTAAGTTTACATATTGTGAATGATAGAGCTCAGTCTTTTGACTTTACATTAACATGATTGTCAAAGCATAGCATAAGAAGTTATTAATATTCAAGGGCTGTTACCACAAATCCCTTTATAAAGTAGCATTACTTAAGCATTTGAATGGCATTGCGACATTGTTTTTCAAGGAGACTGTCCTTGAGAGCCAATGAATTCCATTTTGCTAAGAGGGTTAATTAGGGTCAGGCTTATAATGGGGTAAAATGGAATCAAGTGCTAGACTAAAAGTTGGCTTATATCAGTCTTAGATTTCAAGGTCGTGGTTATGTGTTGTTATTGCTGTGGGTGAGAGTTGAAGGGGAAGGAGACGTGGATTGTACAGATTTTTTTTCCCATAAATAATTATTTTCAAAACTCATGATTATAATCTTCTACTAAGTGATTTGGGATGAAATTATTCATATTCTTACTAGCATCCAGTGTAGAGAACTACTCACCTGTGACACTACACAAATGACAGCATGTCCTTTCACTTCCAGAACATTAATATATTTTCTGATCTACGCCATCTCAGTTGTAGGAGAGGCTTTGTTCTGGAGACCTTGTTTCTGAGGCTGGCAGCTAGCCAGGGGCTTTCTTTGTTGTTGTGTCTGCTCTTTGGAACACCTTGTTGAGAAGGACTTTTAGGAACTAACTGCCTTACAGGGGGTGGTTGTTTTTATATATTGTTTCATTGTTCTAGTTTATTTCTTCTTGGGTTTTTTTAAAACTCTACTTCATTATTTTGTTAAGTTTTATATTGCTTAATTAATTGTGGCCTGCTTTGAGGACCTTTGGGGGGGGGGGCTGGAGAAACAAGGTACAAATGTAAGTAAAAGTAATGAATACCATAAAATCTGGGGCTTACCTCCAGAAAAATGTTCTTAGGATTTCATTGATAGTCTGCTTGTCATAACTAAAACTTACATTTATCTTGTCAAGTGACAGTAACTGAACATGCACATTATTACACAAATTTCTCCTTTGGTTGTCTTCTATATTTCTTTCTCCATCTCAAGATCCTCAGAGTTTTGGTTGGATAGATCATAGTATGCCCCTGGCATTTACACCCATATTGATCCTGTGAAAAAGTCTACTCTGCTTTGGTTTTCTAATTTATTGGCTTCTACATTCTCTCTGACATTCAGAAAACTCCACCCAGATACATACTTCCCTGTCCTTTCTGTATAGTTTAGACATAAGCTCATCCCACTGATTTTCATCATTCTACCACAAATGGCATTATGTGTCTGTGATGGACTACATTTAAATTTGTACCCCACCCTGAGCCAGCCCTGGCTGGAAGGGTGGGGTACAAATTTGAATAAATAAATAAAATTCTGTTTTTCTAATGCAGCAAAATCAGAGTAGGGAGGTAATTAGTTAACTCTGCTCTAGAATGTTGAGCTTGAGTGACAGACTGCTCCTTTTCTCTGATTGGCTAGTGCCTGTTGAGGAAGATTATATAGTCAGTCAGAGAGGCAGTCCAGTTCAGCAGCAGTTAATGTTCAGTAAAGTAAAAGCTCAACTACGTGAGTGAATATCTGAAGAATCTGACTAAAAAGCCTGTCAGACAGATTCACCTTTTGAATAAAGGGAGAGACTCCTGGACTTAGCTATGTTAAACATAACCTGAGAAATAATTCTATCTAAGAATTCAGAGTCTAGTGTCAGTTAAAGCTGAAGTATGTTTTCACACAGACACCAAGAACTGGGGTTTGAGATTTTGGCAAAGAGTGACTGGGTAGCAGGCTGAAGCTCCCAATCAGGCCAAAAGCAATGTGATTATATTTTCAGAGAAGAAATAGAAGTCTGGTCCAGTTATACAGGTAATTGGCACTGAGGTAGTCCCTGGTCTGTAGTGAAAGGAAATGGTTATAGACTACTCAGGGGAAAGAAGACACATTGTGATTTCAGAAAAGGGGAAATAATTTGATACACTAAAGAGTGACCTTTCCGGAAAACTATATGGAACTATAGGAAATTATACGCAGAAACATTGTTACTGAAACTTAAGTACTCAGTCAACCATATCTCACTCATAAGAACCTAGAATTTGTAAAAAAAAATGAGCTCCTTCAACACCATCTTGTCTGTCAACTGAAAAATATGCTGTTTTACCAACAACATTTCCCTCAGACTTTCCAATACCTTACTACCAATACCACCCCTGCCTATTAAATGAAATATTTATTATTGTTCACTGTACACAGTTGCCATTGCCAGTTTAAGGGATCTAAAAAAGAGGGCTCCTGTTTTCTCCTGACAAGTTCCTGGGCTAGGCAAAAGCCAAATCAGATTGTCCCAGTACCAGCCGGGACGTGCCCGGGACCCTCCTGGCTCTGCCGGGAGGGGAACAGCGGCGCCTCGCAAACACGCCACCCCTGCGGCCCGCGGAGCCTGGGCCAAGAACGGAACAACAGCTCCACTCACCCCTGCAGTCCCAGGAGCTTACCGCGGCAAGGGAAGAGGCTGGGGCAAGGGACGACAGCCACAAGGCACGGGGGAAGGAGGACGGAGACGGCCGCGGCACAGACGACACCTTCAAGCGCGGCCGTACCAGGAAGTCTGGGCGAGCGAGGGACTGGCCCCGAGACACGTCCGGGCGCCAGGAGCACTCCGTCGTGGCGGACGCCGCCCAGCACACTTCCAGGAAGCCGGGGGAGGGTGGGGCAGAGCAAGACACCTCGGCGTCTTCGCCTTTAGGCGGGGGCGGGGCCGAGGCGCTGGGGGCGCTGGGGCAACACGGGGGAATAAAAGAAGGTGCGGAGCGATCCAATGAGGAGGTGCTGGGCTGGCTGTGGCTGTGATCCGGATGTGGCCAGAGAGAGAGAGGACGGAGCACACGCAGACCGTGTGAGGCCAGCCAGGTCCCAGGCGGACAAAGAAGGTGGCGCAACCTTCTGACGAGTCCGCGTCTGAGGTGATCTCTGTCGTAACAGGAGTTTCCCTCCTCGTCTCGTCGCCAGCGGCCCCAGCAGCTCAGGGGAGGGTAACCCAACGCCGGCAGGTCGACGGAAGGTACGGCTACTGGCGGCAATCCCGAGCGGGAGCAGCAGAGGCGCCACACAGATTCTGTCACAGGGTGGGATATTCAGGTTTATAAAGCCACAAATATTATCACACTACTGGGGACCAGCTCAGTACCTGAAGGGATTAAGAATTTTGGTGGGAAATATCTGCCTCACAGTGAAGAAGGGAGGAAACGAATGTCAACAGCTGTGGTAACAGAAACATCCAACAGAGAAGGTTTTCTGCAGCTGTGGATTAACTGTTGTGCAGGACCTGGAAAACAAACAGGCAAGTCTGAAGCATGTTTGCATTCAAATACCCTTTATGTTTTGAATAAGGGCATTAAGCAGCTTCTAAATAGCAATAACCTTGGCCCATTAAAAAGTCTGTGCTCATCCTTTATAGAGTGATAGTTTTGTGAAAAATGTTTGTCAAGCTGCTTTGATCATGAAGTGAAGATAAGACTAGGGAAACCTCAAAACACATTTCAGTGCCTTTCTAAGCCCACAGAGACTGGGTTTCTGTCTTGTCAAAACAATCCTTTGTTTTCCTTAACACAAAATATTTATGCCTTTTTCATATATTTTGTAAGGATTTTAATGAATGCTTAAACATCTCCTCCCCCCAATCTCTAGTTTAAATTGCAGGCAGACAATTAGGAGGAGAAGCTTTTAATTCTTTTTTAAAAAATGAAAAGCTAATTCAGTACAGACATTTCCTCTGTTTCTTTAACTTTTGGATTTAGAATTTTAAGCAAATGCAAATCTGCTGAGAGAAGGGAAGAAGAAATATACAAATTCCTGTGATCTGTATCACCTGCATTGTTCCCCAAATTTCCCCAAATATTTGATACCAAGACCTAAAGGATAGGACTATGATACCAAATGTGGATTCAGCATATAATCCATTTATTTAGGGTTTAGAGCCACGTTCCTGCAAACTGAGTGAGTTCACAGACCCCTCTCTCTTTTTTCCCAGAAGTCCCCTGCATCCCAAAATGCCACTGCTGAGAACTAGGGAGTTCTTCAGAGCAACATAGCATATAGCATGGGCAGAGAGACTGCACCAAGAAGGGTGGACAGGATGTGATTTCCCACTTGTATTTACATAAGGAAGAGTGTTCTGCAAGGTCATGTTCTTGTGCAGGAATGTGGAATGGGAGTGACTTCAACTGATTCTCCTTTGTTGTTGAAGCTTATAGTTATGGAAGTTTTCAGGATGTTCTAGGGGAAGCAGAAGATCAGAAACACCGACTTCCATGAACTCACTCCATTAGTTGGAACTTGGATCCAACAAATTATTGTTATTATTCAATTGCAAGAAACAAAGGGATGAGAGCATGGCCATTTCCAAATTATATTCTAATGTCTAGGGTACATTTCCTTCTAAGTGTATTCAATTACAATTTTACAAAAGCGAAAAACAGAAGCTTCATCTCAAAAACACATTTATATTCATAGCTTTCATCATGCTATAACATTTATCTAAGTTTAGAATACTTTCCCTCTGTTTCACAAATACATTAAGAGGGTATGTAGTTTCTATTGTTTAAATGTGTCAGTAGGTGATGTTATGCAACCAAATTATAATTAAATACTAATCTGTTTATTCCTAGGTTGAAAACTAAGAATAAATGCATTGGAAACTACATGGAAATCATCCATTCTCATATGGGCACATCAGGGATGAGGGTTGATGGTTCTTTTCTTCATTCCTCTTCCTTGCCTGATGGTTATACATTTGCACACTGCAGTGTGATGGACAAGAGGATAGCATGTCCCTGAGAGGTAAAAAGCCTGTTTTGATAGCTGAGCCTATGGGAATTCTTCTCTAGCATCCAATCTCTTTCCAGAGGAGGGTTGAGGGCTGCCTGAGAGAGAGTACATACAGAAGAGGTAGGGTAGCCAGGTCCTACCTGGCTGCTGGTGAGGGGACCCCCGATTGTTCCCAGAAGTGACATCATCATGTTTCTGAAGCTGGGGGTGATGCTCTAGGTTTTGGGCAAAGCTCTATATATTGGGCCTCAAAATCATCCTGGGTGATGTCATCGCACCAGCACTGGTGGTGCCAGGAGGGGGCTTCTCAGGGTGGGGCTTTCCCTGCCAGGTATGACAGGGTTTCCCCCCTTATGCCTCAAAGGATTGTGCTGACGGAGCTTTGATGTCTTAACTCTGTGTCTGTCAAAATACTTATATCTGATTTATATTTTTGTTTTATACATTGCACTTTTGACCATGACCAAATATTGTTTTAAAAGGTTGCAGTTAGTACTTGAACTTATTGTAGGAAGAAAGGGAGAAATAGAAAATGCTAAAGTTTTAAACCTACTTTTTATCTATAGTGTTCTGTTTGTTTTATAATAGAAAGGGATATATAGCCATATCCATGGAATTTATATTGGGCAGTAATTTGACTGAATAATTAAGTGTTCTCAATGCTTGTTAATACAAAGTGTAAATTATGTAAATTGCTATCATTTCAAAATTAATTACTAGTTTTCATCCATATTACACAAAGAATACAAAAAGGCATTTTGAAACACTTGTAATATTTCCAAATGTATCACTCTGCTAATAATCTTGGACCTTTCCTATATAAAAAAAGAAAAAGATGCATGCTCATAGTCAGCAATTCACCCTGTGAAATGGTATTCACTTAACCTCAGTGTCATGGCTAAATTACTACTGGGATCATTACATCATACCCGCCTAAACACCCCATACACAATCTTTGCAATTAAATAGATTGTTCATTACTTCCAGTCTTAAATTACTGTGCAAAACTATAAAGTGCAGCCTTCAACAATGAACTTCTTTCTATAAAACTAAGATTATTATACTGCAGACATCTTCAAGAAAAGAGCTGTGTAAGTCCATGATCACTTATGTACCTTTTCCAGAAGTGTTTAGAACCTTATAATTAACATGAGCGTTTGTCCTTTGTTAGGTTGCCAATCCTGAAATGGGATACCCATGAAAAACTGTCATATCCAGCCATCTGGCTTCTTGTGTGGAGGCTGCTTCTCAGAGCAGAACTGTTGGAGGCCACAGAGGTTTGAGCTGTCAGAAGCTAGATTGTCAGCCTGATCTCTGAGCTCCATTATTTACACTGAATATATAACACACATTGTATAAGGACTCCCATGTTTTCCCACTGTCCTCAGCCTTGTAAGGGACCTGTGTATTCTGTTTAGCACTGGGAAGACATTTGATTCATCACTTTATATTCTCAAATGGAAACTGACATTTCCCTTCTTCTTCCCAGAAGACTTAGGTGCAAGTTGAAACCAGATCCTCACAGCAACTGTTTCTTCACCATGCAACCTGCACCCTGCACATGATACAGATCAGAGGCATTAGCATATTGGCCTGAAATATTTTTTTTTCTTTGTATTCTTCCCTTTTTAAATATATAGTACAATGAAAAGTTATGTTGATTTGAAAGCTTGCGTGGTGGGTTTGGTTTTTTTTTTTGGTTATTGGGTTTTTTGGGTTTTTTTTACATTTTGGGTGGTCCTAATTAAAAATATGTCTTTTTTGTTTGTGGATTTTTCTGTATACATACCTATCGTATTTATATAGCTATTTACCCAACTATCCATACTCTTTATCTATACCACCATTAGGGTTGCCAAATGTTTTTTGGCCGGGAGCGGGGGGCTCCCGGCCGCCGTCTTCGACGTGCGCGTGTGTCTAAGATGCCGTCTTAGACGTGCGCGCGGAATTCCCCTCAAATGGCATGGCCCCGCCCCAAGCGTGCAACGTCACTTCCGGGTGACGTGCACGCGGGGGGGGAATTCCGCCCCCCGGGGGCATTTGGCAGCCCTAACCACCATAAACCTTGCCCTTTTCACACTGGAAAACTCTTACATCTTACAACCATACCCCTCTTACAACTCTACCCTCAAATTCAAACCAGTTGATCCCTCCCATAGTATTAAACATTCATGCATGACAAAAGGAGCAAAGCATTGAACAAAGAAAAATATAAAGAATTTGATCCTGTGATCACATATTTAAGAATGTGTTGCTTCATATGTTGCCTAGGAGTACTGCAAAGAGAGCCATGAATGTGTTCTACAATAAAACTTACCATGTTTGAAGGGAATATTGATACATGAGGCAATCACCCAGTCTGTTTGGTTCATGGTGAATAGTCATGAATGCCTAACAAAACAACAACAACAAAAAATGAATGCCTAACAAATAGGTTTGTACTGGCTTGAGGAAGGGGGGGGGATACACAAACACAATGCTAATTCTAACCAATGTGCAGCCATTAACACCACTAGGGATTATCCTGAAGGGTAGGATTTTATTTAAAATCATTTATGTTTGATTTATACATTTTGAAACTGATTTAATAGTCTACTTAAACAAATGGAGACTGTGTGGAGCACTTACTCAGCAAAGACAGAGGGTAGAAGAATTGTGATGTTCCCAAGGCCAGGGTCCACATCCCACTGAGGAGGGGGCCATCTTTTTTCTACATTGTCAGAGATAAGAAAGCACAGTAGAACTTTGAAGCTTGTATTTTAATGGCTTGGTTCCTTCACATTGTGAAATCGAAAGATCAGCCATCACCCTGCGGCCTGGGTAGTTCACAGCTTCACACCTTCACCTGTTTACACCTCATTGCTAGGGCCACTTTTCACCAGCTGCATTCCACTCCCAAGTCCTTAAGCTCCTGACCTGGCAGCTGCTCCCTTCCTGAAGTAGCCTGTCTGCCTGGGTCAGGCATACCAAGTTCCTCCTGGCTGCCCTTGGGGACAGGAATGACAATTTCTGAGGCTTCAGGCAGTGTTTTACCTTCCTCTTAGCAAAAACCC
>NW_015164215.1:491508-491635 GCF_001447785.1 Gekko japonicus
CTGGTCTTGATTTAATTCTCCCAGAACTGATTAAAAAGAATGTAGAATGGTGGGTTCCGATTTTGGCATCCCTATTTACATTAATTGATCAAACAGGGAGAATCCCTAAGGACTGGAGAGTAGCAGT
>NW_015164215.1:492082-494434 GCF_001447785.1 Gekko japonicus
TGCCCACCCCCTTACCGGTGGTCCCCAATTTATCTACTCACCAAAGCTTTCGAATCGCTGGGTAGAAGATGAGCTAGGACAAGGCTTGGTTGCTCACACCAGCACGGGGCTAGAACTGCCAAAGCATGGCAGTTCAGATGTTATTGTTAAGCAGGGAAAAATCCCCTGCGCCACCGCAGGCCAATTAGTCTGCTAAGTACAGTGAGTAAATTGTATGCGAGACATCCCCTATGGAAATTCAGGGAATGGTTGGAAAACAACTCCTGTCTGGCAGATGAGCAGGCCAGCTTTAGAGGGGGGTGTGCTATCTTAGATCATTGTATGATAGTGGGCCATCTGATTGCTAAATATTCCTCCAACAAAAATGTGTCTCTTTTTGCTGCCTTTTTGGACCTAAAATCGCCTTTTGATTCAGTCTCTAGAACTATCCTATGGGACAAATTAAGAGCTTCAAGTATTGATAGAAGGTTACTATTTCTTATTCAGGCCCTTCACGATAACACATTCATAAGGGTCAGGTACTCCCCCCAGGGTCACATGACAAATCATATTAGAGTTGATAAAGGAGTTAAACAAGGCTGCCTTTTGGCACCAATTCTCTTTAACTTTTATATCAATGATGTGGTAGCCTATTTAAGCAGGCCCAAGTTCCATCCTCCAGAGCTAGGCAACAGACACATAGGGGTGCTCTTATATGCAGATGATGCTGTCCTACTTGCAAGAACCCCATTGGTCTCAAGAGAGTCATGAGTTCTTTTGCCCAATATTGCCAAAATAACAACTTAGAGGTCAACTATTGAAAAACTAAAGCAATGGCCTTTACCAAAAGATCCCCCAAAGCTTTTCACTGGTACTTAAACTTCTATTCTCATTGAACAAGTCACCTGTTTTAAATATCTGGGAGTTAACTTCCAGGCAAATGGCTCAAGAAAACTGTAAATATAAACTCTGTTGCCATAAATGCCAAAAGGAGTGTGGGGGCAATCCAAAATATTTACTGGCACAAAGGTGGAAAATGTCTTGTAGCTGCCCTTAGACTATTTAAGGCCAAATCTCTCACTCTACTTACCTTTGGAGCCCCCATCAATATTACATCTAATTACAAGAAACCGGACACAGTCCAAGCAAAATTTTTGAGATCTGTTCTTCAAGTACCCAATGGCATTCCAAATGCACTTATTCGAATTGAAATGGGAATGATTACTGTGGAGGCAAGGTTATGGATCATGGTGATTCATTATTGGCTGAAACTAGTTTTTCTTTCTAACTGGCTGACACATTTAATATTACAAGACATCTTTATATCCCCCTGACTTAAGGCTATAGAGGAGAAACTCCCTTATTTTGGCTTCACAAAACAATACCTGTGTTCCCTTGCCTATGACAAAGCTAGAGAAATGATAAAACAGAGGATTACAGGTATTGATAGGCAGAATGATATAGAAGTAAACAGAGAAACGGTACACACTTCTTGACCCCATCAACAGAGTAACTCCTATGGCCTATTTTTACCATCTGTCAAACCACAAATATAGGAGAACATTTACACTTATGCGCTGGGATGCTCTTCCCTTAGCGAATACAGAGGGAAAGTATAAGAAAATCCCATTCAAGGAACGCATATGCCCCTGCTGTAATGTAGGCATTAAAAATCAAGAACATGTTATGTTCGACTGTGAGGCCTATAATAATCTAAGGAAATCTCTTTCATTCCCTAAGTTCTTACCTCTAACCAGTAGGCAAAGAGCCTGTATTATGAAAAACCTCCTCTCAGATAGGCACTCGGAGGTAACACACCAAGTGGCTAGATTTGGATGGAGTGTTTAAAGAATTAGAAATCTACAAGAAGGGGGACCCGTGATACTTGTGGGGGGGAGATGCTCCACTGGAGAAGCAGCTGCAGGTGAGCCTTCTTCCCTGTCCTCCCCGTCCCCAGCACCCACGGTGAGGCCTGATCTCGGCCCACCAAGCTTCCCCCTCCCCTAGCAGCGGCGGTGGTAGTGCCTCACTGGCCCGCTGAACTTTCCTCCCTCAGTGGCGTGGCAGCACTTCGCTGGCCCACTGAGCTTTCACCCTTCTCCCATTCGCAGTGGCAGCAAGGCCTCACCGGCCCACTGAAATTTCTCCTTCTCTCCCTCCCTCCTTCTCTCCCTCTCTCCCCCACTCTCCCTCCCTCCCTCTCTCCCCTCTCCCTCCCCTCTTCTCTCCTTCTCCCTCCCTCCACCGCAGTGAGGCCTTGCTGGCCCACCAAACTTTCTCCTCCCCCCGGCGGTGCCGGTGAGGCTTTTTCAGCCCGCCAAGCTTTCCCCCTTCCCGGCCCACCAAAATTTCTCCTTCCCTCCCTCCCTCCCT
>NW_015164215.1:497959-506773 GCF_001447785.1 Gekko japonicus
GATCCTTGCAGGGGCCATTTCAAATGGTTTTGGGGAGAATTCAACCGTCCCTGAAGAGATTTTTTTTTTAGTTTTTGGATTTTTCTACAAACCCAGGAAGTCTACTGACTATGTAGGAAAAGCTGTTGGGGGAGAGTGAGCCCCCTGTTGGTGGAAATAAGTATCCGAACAGGAAAAAAACTCTGGCTAATAGAATAAGGATAATAACACAGCAAGCGAAATGTTAATCGTTTTATTGTTAACTGTCTACTTCCTAAGGAATTTATTATGTATTTTATAATGCATTTTACTGTTCTGTTAAGCCTTTTTACCTTTATTAATTGGTGTTTTTTACTACTAAGTTTGTAGTGTTTCAAATGTTAACTGCTGGCTTCGGACATAAATAAAACTTTATCCTAGCCTGTTAGTTACTCAGTTTCCAATTTCAGCTGGGCCCTTTTATCCCTCTTTACCCGGCCAGTCCTAGTTTCTACTACTCTTGAGAAAGCCTTTCCTCTCAAGGAGGTTTTTACATGAGAAGAATTCTGTTGCCCTGTTTCTAATCCCATGTCTATAGGATATATTACAACAGGACCACGGTGTATAATAGCCAGTAATAGCCTCAGTGATTTACTGTTTTACTGGCTGTTTCTAATCCCAAGCAAGCCCTTTCTCTCAAGGAAGTCTACACTACAGGAGTCATTTGCTCCACAGGGAGTTAGTACTGGTGGCCCTTCCTCTCCTTGCTCCTCCTTTGCTGTTGCCACCTGGCTCTCTTGTCAGCTTTGCCACTGGACTGCTGCCCTCCTTAGGGTTGTGCACCTGCTGCATCCCTTGTCTTCCATTGTAACAGACAGGCTGAATTCCCCCAGGGTTGCCAGCCCCCTCCCAGGTGCCAACAGGGGATCCCCCTGGTTTTGGGGGCTTCTCCCCACCACGGACATCACCATGCAGCATCCACGACATGATGACATCACCCAGAAATGACATCACCATGTCAAAGATGTCACGTGGCGAACGCTCTGGTTTTTTGGCAAACTCTATGGTTTAAGGCCAATTTTACCATAGAGTTTTCCCAAAAACCAGAGCATCCCCGACACAATGTCCATGACATCATGATGTCACTTCCAGGTAATGTCCTCACCTACCCCCAGAATGCCCCCCAAAGGATGTGTCAGTGACCATTATGGGGGCTGCTAAGCAACCACACCAATATTCAAACCTTGCTTTCTGTCAGTAACAGGCTGGGGGGTGGCCCTATCCAGATATATTTTGGCCTTCCAGTCCCACTGTGGTCTCCTTGCTCCTGCCATGGAAAGAGGGGCCAGCCCCAGAAGTAACTACTGGGAGACTTGTTACCATGCAATCTGTGCATTTTAAGCATAGTGGTGGCTAACATATGACTTGATGCCATACAATTTGTCTGAGCCCAAGTGGCAGCCTGTGCATAACTTGCACAACTTGTCCAGGCCCACCAGTGGTCACCACAACTCACCTAAGTGACTTGCTGCTACACAATTTCTGCAACTTGGCTGGAGTTTCCTTTGGAGAGGCTGCTAGGGGACAGAAAAGGGGAAAACAGAGAGCCCGGTTCTCCCAGATTAGAGCCCACGCTCCTAACCACTACACCAAACTGGTTCTAATGAGTACATAGCTTTGCATCGGGTGCAACACTTCATCTTGAAAATCATGGTGGTGGTGGATATACAAGATAATCAGTATTTTTTTTATAAATAGTTACTGCCCCTTGGAGGGCTTGTACTTGTGAACTATTTAGGATAGTGTTTCTTTCAAAAATTATTGTTTTGTGGTTTGTGAGATTTTAGGATGCACATTACATTTTTGTGAAGTATTATATGTGTTTATATATTTAGTATATTTAATATACTTCTATGAGCATTATTACTTGTCTTTGGGAAAATTTTTGTAGAGTTTCACCTTTTCATTTGTAAATTTATACTTTCCCTTTCTGGTTAGTGTTGTGAACCCTAGTAGGAATGCAGATGTCACATCTGCAGATCAGTCTCCTGCCCAAGTTTTTGACCACTAGTTAGCATAGACTGAGGAAAGCCTTGACCTATTCTTGACCTATTGGCCAAAGTCTATGGTAAAATTGGGCTTAAAACATAGAGTTTGCCTCCAAACCAGTGCATCTTCTGTGCAACATCCCTAACATGAGGATGTCACTTTTGGGTGATGTCATCTCATGAGGGACATCGCACAGCAATGTCCCAGTTTAGGGGTGGAATTTCCCCTGCTGACCAGCTGATCCATGGTAGGGAGAAGCCCCCAAAAGTGTGAGATCTCCTGTCGGGACCTGGGGGCTGGGAACCCTAACCCAGCTTCTACTGTAATGAATAATGCATTTGGGGGGGAAATGTTAGTTCTGAGTTGCACTGCAACTCTGGTAATCAGTACATAACAAACAAACAAAACCTTTTTCTCCTTACAGCACCAAGAAGTGGATATTAGGGAGGAGGACCGATGTTGTCATTTTGATCCCTAACCGCCACTGTTATATTTGGTCAGTGATCAAAGTGGACCCTCATCAAGGCATGAATGAACAGATCTGTACAGCTTCCCTGTCTGAAATACATTCTTAATTTCTAACCTATTTAATACAACACCCACCTTTAGTGTGTGTTGCTTTGAATGTTTGCAGAGCCAGATATATTATCTAGGATAGCAGTGTTGAACTCATTTGTCATGAGGGCCAGATCTGACATAAATGAGACCTTGTTGGGCTGGGCCATGTGTGTCATAAAATGTAATGCCAGGTAGCGGAGACATAAATTTTGTTTATTTAACAGTCTCTGATAACTGACACCTCTTGCTCTGAATTATTGCATCAAAATATTTGTACTGTTGCACTCTTGAATATGCTGTTCAGGTGTGTATCTGTAAGCTGCAGACCTACGATGATGCAGCAGCAGCAGAACTGGAAGAAGAAGCAGAAGACAGCCAGTTCCACTGCAGGCTTGACAGAAGCATTCCAGGGGCCCAATCTGGCCCCTGGATTGCATGTTTGACACCACTGATCTAGAAGGTAATTCCACCAGGGTATGTACCCTGAAAATTTTCATTATCTAAACACCTTAAAAGTGCTTGATAGCTGTACATTTTCTAACTACATGTATTCTGATGTATATTCCAAATACTTCAATTTACTTAATTATTTCCTAATTGCTCCAATTAATTGCTAATTTACCTTAATTTCCTCTCACAATACTCTGATTAATCCCCATACATATAATTTGCTTTTGTGATTTTTAAAATCCAGATTAGGGGAAATTCCTATATTTTAATTTTAAAAGCTTGTATAGGTTACAGCAGAGCTTGTTACGGTAGAGCTTGTTTCTTTCCATGGTTAAAAGTATTCTCAATATATAAACCAATTTGCACTCCAAATTTTAAGATGATATAATTATTTATGTTAGATGAACACATGTATAAACTAAAAAAAAGACTTTTTTGACTTAGAATTAAGGTCTGTGAAGGGAATCTGTTTTTTTAAAATTACTACATGGAAGGTACAAACTGTGTTGTTCTTCTAAGGATTCATGCTAATTCTTTTCTTCAAGGAAGCTAGTGCAGGTACCACACCAAACTAATACAGGAACTGATGGAGGGCCAGTACATGCTTCCATATCTCTGTCCCACTCCCTCCATTAGCTATGGAAAATGGTGCTTTATAGTGGAAAGGAAGGAAACTGTCCTAGGATTGCCAGTAGGGATGTGCAACTCAAAGATTTGTGGGTGGAGTCTAGGTAGGGTGGGGTCTGGGAAGGGGAGGGTCAGCAGGGTATAATGCCATAGAATCCACATCAGCCTTTTTCTCCAGGGGAACTGGTCTCTGTTTTATTTTATTTTTTACAAAATGTATATCCTGCCTTTCTGCCCTCATAAGGGCCACCAAAGCTGTTGAACAAATTAAAGCATACATAATAAAATCACTTCCCTTCCAAATGGATGTTACAATTAAAACAATTAAAATACATACAGACATAAAAACAGCAATTAAAACATTGGTCAGGAGAGAGGGATCACAGTGGGAACACCAAACCAACCCACAACAAAAAAATCTTCATCTACTGCCAGAAGATGGTAAGAGGAGGGGACAGATGAATCTCCATGGGAAGAACGTTCCAGAATTTTGGTACCACAACTGAGAAGGTCCTCTCTTGGGTTGCCTAGTCTCAGAAGGCAGAAGATCCCCACGACCCTCAGCAGTCAGCGTCCTGGCTGCAGCATTCTATACCAATGGAAGTTTCTGAACACTTTTCAAGGGCAGCCCCACGTAGAGTGCATTGCAGTAACCAATCTAGATGTCTATAGATCACTTGTAATCTGGGAGATTTCCAAAGCCCACTTGGAGGTTGGCAGCCTTAACTTGCAGACAATGGCTGTAAGTCCCTTTCAATTAAATGGAATTTACTTCCATCAAGACCTGATCAGGATTGCTCTGAATGTAGTGGAGGAAATATTTTGTATTGAGTTCTCTAGCTCAGCTCTCAACAAGATGCAGTAAGTCTTCCTGAGACTTATTGCTTTTGGCTGCACAATCCTGGCCCCAGTTGCTTTTCCCTATAGCACTTTAAGATACAGCTGGATAAATAGGTAGATTGCAACAATGGCATTGTTTAGATAAGGAATTATGGCTCATTTCCATAACAGGCTTCTTGAGAAATAACCAAAACTGCCTATATTCTGCTACCAACTGCTACCAATATGTGAAGAAATGTACCTACAAATCTGTAACCCCATTATATTCCCATATTTAGCCTATGCTGCAATAACTGTGTTGTTTTTAGAGTAAAACTGTTAAGCAGAATTGAAATAGTCATGGGACATTTTGTTGCTTTTCATGTTAATTCACATACTGCTTGGGGACTCGAAGCTGTGATCTGTACATAGTAAATATGATTGAGAACTCATGGAAAGGAAGGGAATATGCTGCTTGGTAGGAATGCTACAAGCATCCATAATTCTTTATTTCTTCTGCAAAAAAAAAATTCTCCTATTTCTGTTGCTGATCTAATTCCCAAAGAGGCACCAGATTTGAGAATATAGAGTGGGGAGATGATTGGTTGAACAGTCAAGCCAGTTGCAGAGAGTAATAAGCATCTGTCGAGAAATGGTGTTCACAAGTTCACTAGTTCACTTTCTGCATATGTGTTTCAAACATCCTACTGCATTCTCTCTGATAGTTTGGGTTGCTTTTGAAAACCTGAACCAGCTGTGATAGTGGCTGCTTCTTCCCTGGTGTGGTACAAAGAAGGCCCTTAGCAAAGCAGATCCCCCCCCACCACCACCAAGCATTCAGACTTAAAATAAATGAACTAGGACAGGACCTAGTATGTGGTTGTTTCTACTAATAAAGCCCAAACTGCAAACATGTTTTGAATAGTGTCAGATTCTACAGGACAGCTATTTAGGAAGTAACCATATTATTTTTCTGTTGAGAATTTTATTATAATTTTACCTGTATTTAAGCAAACCTGAAAGTCAAGTTAAAGACATATCCAGACCAAAAATACACACTTGCTGGAAGTGCTGCACTGATGCATTCTCATGACTTGGTAAATTGTTCACCTTCTTTTATGTTGATTTAGAATTCAGGCCTTTCCGTTTTCTGGATATGAGAAAACATAGTATATCTGTGCCTCCTGTATATTGAAACAGCTGCTGCCTAAATTTTCAGACACCTATCTTCTAGTTAATGTCTATGTGAGTGTCATGTGCCTGTAGTACTGATAAAACACCTCCAAAGCTTTGAGGTAGATAGACCTTATGTAGAAAGATGCTGTATTGTTACCAACATCATCTTGGGTTCAATCTGGCTAGTTTTAGACTGGTGAAAAAGAAACGAAGGAGTCAATTTTACCACCAAAAGGCTATTTTGGGATCTTGGGACCTCCATGGACAAAAGTCTTTTGGAACAAAGGGGCTGTAGTAAGGAAAGGAATTGAGCAAAAAAGCTGGCTAAATCCAACTCATCTGATTGATACATTTTGTTTTCTGTGTCTTTATACTCATGGGCTGCTTGCAAAACTATTTTTGTACATGACCAGGTGTGGGTAGAGTGAACCTGTCACATGCTATGTGAGAAAAGCTTGTCAGGATCTTGGGGCACTACCAAATGTTGTAGCTCCATGATTGAGCATCAAAAATCCAAGCTTCATTTTTAAAACAGGAGCCCAGAGGCACCTTAAAGACTAAGAAATCTTATTTGAGCATAAATTTTGTGAGTCAGAGCTTGCTTCATCTGATGCAAAGGAGTGTGGACAATGTCACTGGGTGTGAGCTCCTATGCATTCTGTCTAGGGCTGCCAGCCTCGGGGGATGGGGTGGAGATTTACTGTAATTGTAACTGCTCTCCAGATTACAGAGATCAGTTCCCCTGGAGAAAACAGCAGTTTTGGAGGGTGGAGCCTGTAGCCTGATGAGGTCTCCTGCCCCCCAGGCTCCACCCCCCAAATCACCAGGAATTTCCCAACCCAGCCTAGACTACCCTAAATCTTCTTAACCACACCATAGAGGATATGATCGATAGATATAAATTGGAGCTATGGACAGATTTAGGAGGGATTTCTCAATAAATCTGAAGGAAGTTCCAGGTTTGCAGAACAGTATGAAAAATCTGAAACCTTATACTGTTCATGCGCCCTCTACTGGAACAGCTGAATAACTTCAAAGAGCAGATGTCTGTGGTAATGCAGAGCATTTCTGCCCAGCAAACGCAAATAATGGATTTGATCCAAGTAATGAAGCAGGATGCTGAGAAAGTAAAGGAAGTAGCTGAATCAACGCGGAAAGTGAAGAAGAAAGTGCAAAAATTGGAAAACTTCTTCTTTGGAAGATCAGATGCTCCAAGTACAAATGAATAAGGCCAACATGATCCTGCACTTCCAGAGAGTGCCAGAGAACAAAGGAGACAATCTTAAAGAACTTATGAGTACACTGCTTGCCCCAGTGACAAATATAAAGGCGGACTTATTACTCAATGACATGGATCTGGCCTATAGGTCATATTCAGGATATATAAAGAAAAATAATCTGTCTGGGGAAATTGTAGTAAGATTCTCGAAGAGGCACGTCAGGGATGCTATTCTGAAAGCAGTAGCGGCAACACCCCTGGAGCCAGGGGAGAATGTTGTGAGAACGCTAAAGGATATTCCATTTGAAGTAAGACAACGCAGAAAGAAATACAAAGAACTTGTGCTCTTTCTCCAAACAAATTCAATTGGATACAAATGGCTATTTCCAGAAGGCGTGGCATTCAAGATCAAGGCGAAGAAGGAAAAGATTGACTGTGTTCTGAAAGCTCAAGAATTTCTGAAGGAACAGCTGGGAAGGCCAGAGGACGAGAAAAAAGAAGAGGACAGTAGGTCCAGTGGCGAGCTGGAGATTGGTTCATCTGGTGAGGGTTCTCTGTCTGAGCAAGGGATAGCAGCCCCAAAAAGTCCCTACAAGTTGCGGAAGAGAAGAGAAAAGAAGTAAAAAAGCTGAAGGACTCTGAATTGTGCCTTGGAGAACTTTGGTTCTTGGGGATGATTGGGGGTACTGTTATGGGGCAGTTAAATGTAAACAGGGGGGGTAAAAAGTTTTAAAAGTTTGACAAAGTTCATAAAAAAGAAAAATGATGAAAAGATTGGATGTATAAAAGCTAGTTGGAGGATCTCCTCTCTTGGGTTTTTAGTCAGTAGTGGGTACTTTGCTTTCTTTCCGTATGTGTAGTTTTCCTCTCCCTTTTTCTGTTGTAGTTTTTTGTAGTGGAAAACATCAATAAAAAATCCCCTCCGGGAGCTCAAAAAAAAAAATCTGAAACCTTAACAAAATGTGGGGTTAAAACCCCTCAAAATAATATAAATAACCCAATAGCTTTGACAAAAGAATGTCCATGGAACACTTGGTGGCTGTTGGGGGTTGCTAGGCAACCACAACAATATTGCCAAGTCTTCCAGGCCTTGGTTTTTGGAAAGCAAAGCTGAGGGGGGGAGCAGAAGTGGACTAGGAGACTTAGACCTAAAAAAAGTTCCTATCCCCACTGTCATATCCCCTAATGGAGAATGACTCATGAAGGAAAAGCCCCATGGCAACTTTGGAAACTCACTACCCACTCAACTTGGTCTGGACCAGCCGCAGCAGCCACCACACAACTTAGTCCAGCCTGGTCTGTCTCAGCACTGACCACTGGGTAATTGGGCCTGGCCATCATGCAGCTTGGCCCGCTACTGACCATCACTCAGCTTAGTCAGACTTTTCCTGGGAAGAGGTTGGCAAGGGTAGGGAAGAATTCAAAGCTAAAGGCATGGGGGAAGATAAAAGTAGATTGATTATTAGATGAGGAAGCAGGTATAGCAGTAGTGAGACTGGACCCGGCAGCCCACTCGTAGAACCAGTACCACACTGTTGGTTCCAGCCCAGTGCTAGCAGTGGTCATGGTATAACTTGGACTGGCCCGACCTGGCCCTGGAGGCTGCAGCACAACTGAAACCAACTAAAGGCTGGAGGCTACCTCACAGAGGAACAGGATTGTGTAATGGCACCTTATATATCGTTAGGGTTGCCAGGTAACCCTGGCAACTGGTGGTGGGCAGGTGGACTTTACTAGCAGCAGAAGAGGCCTTTACCAGCATCTCAGCATTGTTGTCAACAACGTCACAACATCACTTCCAGCACACGCTGGAACATGTTGGCAACATGGGGACACTCTGGTGTTTAAGCAAAAACTCTATGGTAGAAACCATTTTAGCACACAGGTTTTGCCAAAATATTAGAGTCCCCCCCCCCCCCCCTCCCCTGGATGGGCGATAGCGAGATAGTCGCGCACTG
>NW_015164215.1:507303-536658 GCF_001447785.1 Gekko japonicus
GGGGGGGGGGAATCTTGTAGAATTGTAAGGCTCTTGAAATAACAGTGGATGGGGGGAGGATCATAAAATCTTGGGTGGTAGAAAAGTTATTTTCCTGGAGAGGAAAACTGAAATTCCCCAAAAGGTATATGGAAAAACTGGGCTAGGTTTTAAGACTAGGTCCTACTACAGTAGAATGCAGAGTGAGAGCAATGCATATAATTTTAAAAGAATGACAACAGGATATACAGGTTTTCAATTATCTTGAATAGCATGTTTATTGGGCAAATCAGAAAACTGCCTTCTTTTTTTATTGCTTTGATTTAACCCACCCCCTTCTCCTATGTTCAATAACATACATAAACCAGACTTTTGAGAACAAAGGCAAATGGAAACGATGATTTTTCCTCTGTGTGTCCTCAGTTAACAAATAAATATGACTAAATAAATATTTTAAATGCAACCACAGGTAAAAATCACTAATGGAAAAGTATTTTCTAAGCTTGCTAAAACCTTTTGGAGCCAATGGAAGGAGGGGCCAGTAGAAAGAACAAAGATTGTCCTAAAAGTAGGATGAATCTAAATGAGCTTGCCTTACTAAAAATTTTACCCAGTTCCCGGTGCTACTTTGATGCCCCATTTGCATGAATCCAGTCTAGCAACTGCTGATGAAGACATTTGCTGGTAGGAATCACAAGCCACTATTATGGGCCAATCAAGAGCCATCCTTACTTTCAATTGTCATTAGGCAGAGGTTGGGGCCAGCTCAGTCAGCACTGTGTAAGCAAGTGACTGACTGGCTAGTATTGTTTTGGCACAGCAGCAGGCTGCAGGTGCTGCCATCACTTTCTTTCATATGCTTTCACACTGCTGACCAAGCTTCACCCTCCTGATGATTACCAATAAGGACCGTCTTTCCCCTCTACATGATGGCAGAAGTCGGTTCCCAAACACATTTCGGCCCCTAAGGGCCTTCCTCCTGTTATTTTTTTCTGTTAAGGCACTAGGCTCCCAGTTGTAGAAATCAATTCACTGCTACCCAAACATTTGTATTTAATCATGGCTAGGTGCAAGAAAGGTGAGAAGCTAAACTGCACACCCAATTTTATGTGAAGTAGTAGAAAGGTCATGAAAATGTGAAGATGAGTTGCTCTTTTGCCTCCAGTCACAGAAACTCTGCTTAGGTGAGTCACACCAGAATTAACTCACCACATTCAGCTAATCCTGTGCTGCTCAATGACTTTGTATGGTGGCCTTTCGCAACTGTGACTGTTGTTGTCACAGCAATGCCAACTCAAGTTGTATCAGTCTGATGCCTTGCATAAGTTCCTGAAACAAAACCAGGTTGTGACATTGTACCAGTTCAGCAGACACTATGCCTCATCCCAAATGCAACCGGTCAAACAGAACAAAATTCAGTAGGAATTTGTTTCTATTATTGTTCTGTGGGTTGGTTCTGACCTGTGTTCTATTTCAACTCCTTTCCAGTTTGACTTGAAGCATTTTGGATCTAGGTATCACCAGGGCATGCACCATAGTAGCAAGATCTTTTTTTACCCAGGAAAGACTGCAGATGGCTAAGAATGACTACAGTCATAAGGACAATTCCTAGTGAGTAACTCCTATTGAACTCTGAAGAATATAATATTGAATCCTGAGGGTACCAACCTAGGGGTTAATCCTGGGTCTAGCTCTAGTAAACCTCCACTGGAGCCCCTCTCTGATGAGAATAACATTTTACCTGAGGTTAGTTGTAATCCACTGGAACTATGTGTTAAAATATGCAAGGATAGCAGATTTTCTAATCTGGTTGTGCCAGCAGATACTCCTGAGTTTATCATGATAACTGAAGATCCTTCTAACAATTTAGAGAGACAACCTCGGCCCCACAAAAGGGCATGATCATATGAACATACAAGTACGTCAGATGCCAGTTCATTCTTTACCATCTGTATATTCCTTGAATAAAGAGTCCATGAACTCAATGTCTGCTCCAGCTTCCCTTAGTTCCAACAACTGAGTATTGAATGCTCCCGGGAGTTTTAAAGTGGTTTCTTGGAACATAGTGGGCTGGTATTCTAAAGTAGTGGATAACAGCCTTAAACATTATTTAAGACACTTTGATGTTGTTTTTCTCCAATAAACTTGATGTCTGGATTCTTCACCACCCTCCCTGTACTGTTTTCAATCTTTTGTAACACCAACTACCAACTCTGGTCCATGTGGAAGGCCAAGTGGTGGTCTAGTGACCCTAGAGGCAGACTCTCAGTCGTTAACCGGGTCAGATAGCTATCACCTTCAGTTCACTTTAATTTCTAGCAAATACTTGTGTTGTCTTCTTTGTATCAATGTTTATATGCCATTATGTAAACCATGTATGGAACCAAATTTGGGACTCTCTCCAAAGAGTGCTGGCGAAAGCTGAGGTGTTCTACCCAAATGCTGATATCCTCTTCACTGGTGATTTTAATGCCAGAATAGCTTTAGGAGGGAACAAATTTATATAGGGGACTATTGGTATCTCCCATGGTCCTCTTTAGAGGTTACCTGTCAGCAAGCTGCCATTATGTTGTACATGGTCCTCTTTAGATGTTACCTTAAACAAAAGTGATGTCCTTCTTTTAAATTCAGCATGTAGATTTGGGCTCTACAGCCTTCATGGTTCAGAATATGATAGCTCCAAAGGGTATTATACCTTTTTAAGTTCCTGTGGTGCTAGTGCCATTGATCATATCCTGCTTTATTCTTCATTATTGACAAGGAACAGTATTTTGATATACATAACAGACCAGAAAGTGATTATTTGCCTCAAGTTATATTTATTTCTGCTCTCTCGAATCCACCATTGTTTCATGTCATACTGTTGCGGGCTCAAAGCAGGGTAAATGCCATGTGACTTGGAACACCAGTTTAGATAATAAAATTAAAACCCTTCTTAACTCCCAACAACTATTGGGCTTAAAAAACTCAGTAAACTCTTTTGGCCAAAATGTTTTTTGACATTTTTGCACAGGTTATTTCTTATTAAATCCATATTTGACTATGAATGGTAAATCCAGCCTGGCCCCAACTAGAAAGTCCTGGTTTGATAAAGACTGTTGTGATAGGAGATGTCTTTTACAAAGATTACAAAATAGTGCTAGATCAGCAAGATCTGGAACTGCAATTAAGCTTTTGTCTTAATTTGACTCCTATTATAAGTATTGCTTAAAAGAGAAAAAAACTTGCCCATGGTAAATGCCAATGGGAAGAATTGGGCCTTTTATCTTAAAAAAAAAATAAGAAGAGGTTTGGGGAACTAATAAGTTTAGGCATCCAAGTATGTAACACCAATCTTGACACTTTTATTTCCTCTGACCAGGGGCTTTGTCATTTTTCCATTCTTTACAGTGACATTCAAGATGAATCAACAGCTGATTACCCTCTTACAGATTTGGAGGTCCTCCCAATATGGGACCCAATTTCAGTTACAGAATGCAAGCAGCTGATTGAATCCCTCCCCTTAGGGAACTCAATAGGATCTACATCTGATTATACATGCTTAGGATTGCAGTGTATATCACAGTCTGGTCCTGAACTGTTCATATGAAAAAAAAATGTTTACTGCTTCAGCTAGTAAACATTATTATGATTATAAATGATAGACATTAATGGATCATTAATCCATATAATAATCTTGCATTTTCACAAAGGCAATTTAAAATTCTCCTTAAGGACCTTCACTGACACCTTCTACCAGAAAATTGCCTGCTTTTGTTTATCCCTAATCTTTGCACACTTGCTTGCTTCTACTAATTAACAGTCCAATTGCACTACTTCTTTGTTCAGATCACCTTTAATACAATTTCCATAAATTAAAATACAGCAACTTGTCAAGTTTGCAGTAGAGGTACTGTATATGTTTCTTAAATAACTCATCAAGATGACGAAGAATGACTACCTTTCTATGTTCTAATAGATGTTGTTGTTGTTCATTTCCTGTTAAAGAGTACACATCTTCACTAGTGTATGGGTTTATGCAAAGGTGTCTCAGGGCTGCTTTACATTGACTACCAATATTGATATCAGTACCATACAGGAAATTGGGTAAGTGCTCAGCAATTGTCATGAATCATTGCTTCTTACTGTGTGTGTTCATGCAGAAAATCTGCTATGTATGAAGGAGCCTTTACTTTAGGGTAGTGTCATTTCAACCCTGTTTATCCCATAAAAAGTTATGATTGCCCTGTTTGTTATGATGCAAACAGGAAAGCTTCCCACCAGTACTGGTGCAATTCATTCATATCAATGTAGTCTTCCACTATGGTGATTCCTTGGATTAACAAAACCAGTCCTTTCATCTACTAAAATGAAGATAGGGGTTGAATTAATCCTTTATTCTTTTACCATTGAAGTTATCTAAACACAACCCAAATGCTGATTGAGTTCTCAGTGAAATTAGGCATCCTTCATGACAATCATTAATATAAATGTTCCTTTTACATAACAGCCACTATAATGTTATACTCTGAAGATTATATAGCAAAGAGGGGAAAAAATTCCCTCTTCTATAAAAATGTAAGGGAGGTAAAGACAGAATAATATAAGTAATGACATGTACAAAATGGAAAGCCAGTAACAGCAAAAGGGAAGCAGTAGAAGCTGAATGTGTTGGCACATTGGTCTGGCTTTGGAAAAAGAGCCCAAGGATATTTTAAATATGCAATTAAATGGAACAATAACTATAGAAAAAGGACCCTAAAGCAACACTGTGGCTGAGAACACAAGCTGTAATGTATACAACTTAGTTTACTTACATTTTTTTACTGCAAACATATTGCACTTTAAAAAAAGAAAAAAGTTATTTGATTTACTGGATGCTTAATTTATTGTGGTGGTGTTAAAACATATTGTGAAAAAGACAGAATTGTCCAAGGACAACCTCCACCCTTTCCCATTATACCATTCTAAGCCTGCTCAGGATTGACCTGTAGGTTTCCACATATAGTTACTATTTATATCATGTCAGGACATCTTTAGATACATTGGCAGTTTGCGGAGAAGAAAAGAAGAGCCACAAGTAGACAGGATTATTTATTGCAACCCAGTGGTGTTTGTAAGAAATGTCTTTTAGCCATTTTTTTTTAAGTTGTCTGTTCCCTTCCTACTCCAGAATGTAGATCTAGCTAGGCTTCCCCAGATTTTTGATTTTTTATTCTTTTCAGAAGGTCATGCCTGAATTACTGGACAAGTCTACCCCTATAGCACCTGCAGATGGTTTGATTCCCATATCCTTGTACCAATTCCTCTGTGTGTGTGTGTGTGTGTGTGTGTGTGATGCAGTCCCCCTCCCTTCCACTGGAAAGTAGAATGTGACATACTCCAGGAATCACTAATGTTTTGTTTTGGGGTATGCTGCCAACTGTTTCCACTTTCATGTGGGAAGGACAGATTATATAATAGGAAAAATAGCAAAAAAAAATTCTTACAAGTTTGCCTCAGCTTGACGCAAGTAAGGGGAATGATGAAAGTGAAAGATAGAAGTAAAGGGAAAAAACAAGATGAAGGAATAAAGAGAACTACATACACACCCAGTCCAGATAGTTCATTAACATCAACAGAAGGATATGGTTTAGTCATATCCCAACTTCCTCCTTGTTCATTCTCTGGCTATAAGTTTGAACCTTGCCTGCTATTCTATTGTATTTGATAAAGTGTGCATGCACACAAAAGCTCATACCATGAATAAACTTTTGTTGGTCTTAAAGGTGCCACTGGACTCTAAATTTGTTGTTCCGCCTTGCTTGTCTACTGAATTGATTACCTCCCCCCAAGAAAACATTTTTTTCTTGGACATGATCAGCGGACTATTGTTGATATTAGGGATGTGCAGTCAGATATTGCCAACTCTAAAAGTCATCCAAGATAGTTTCAGAGGGGAAACTGCAGTAAAACAATTAGACTGCAATCACACAAACAAAATAATGAACATTCAATCCACTTTCAATGCACTTTCCAACTGAATTTTGTCAGTTCACAGTTCCAGTAAAATCCGGTTGGAAAGAGCATTGAAAGTGGACTGAAAGTACATTATTTAGTGTGTGTGATCACAGCCTTAGATTAGAATCCAGTAATACTTTAGAGATCTGTAAGGTTTTCAGGGTGTTAACTTTCAAGTATCAAAGCTAAGAGTCAAACACAGCTAGGAATAGAGTCAGACAGAAGTCAGACACAAGTAGTAATGGATATCTCTGTCCTCCCACACACCTCCAACTGGGATCTAGAGATTTAGAAGATCTCTGTTCTTTTACTCCTCACTGACAAAAGGAGATTTAACTCTTGAAAGCTAATACCCTGAAAATCTTGTCGATCTCTGGACACTGTCCAATTTATCGGACATCAGATTGGGTAGATTATATCTGAGGCAGTCAAAGCCTTCCTGGAACAACTCCTAAAACTGTTAACATCAGGAATTAATTGTCAGGAATTTTACAGAGCCTGTTCGCCTTACCTCCTGTTCCTCGGGAAATAGCATTTCTCCATGCCAACTTTAGCCCAGAGACTATTCAGTAGAGCTGCCTTGGCCAATCACACAGTTTTTCTTAGAGGGGAAGAAAATTTTAAATGGCAGCCATCTGTTATGCTAGTCATTTGGGGCTGCATGTCTTACATGCACTGCTACTCGTGTCCTGGGATAGGCACCTGGCTTGGCTGGACAGATCCTGCCTAGGCTGTGCTGGACTATTTTCTCAACACACTGGGTAGATTCATTTTGATTATTAATTTATTACTACTGACTAGCTTTTTTTTCTTCCACCAGGTGGATAGAAGAAGGGGCAATGTTTGGTCGCTACTGTGGGGTAGTTTGAAAGAGGTTGTTATTGTCATAGTTTTCGGTTCTGTGCAGATTGATAAGAACATAAGAACATAAGAGACGCCAATGTTGGATCAGGACAAAGGCCCATCCAGTCCAACACTCTGTGTCACACAGTGGCCAGAAATACCAGGTGCCATCAGGAGGTCCACCAGTGGGCCCAGGACATTAGAAGCCCTCCCACTGTTGACCCCCCCCCAAGCACCAAGAAGACAGAGCATCATTTGCCCCAGAACCCCTATCTATACCTTGTGGCTAATAGCCACTGATGGACCTCTGCTCCATATCTATATATCTAATAGTGAAAGATGCCCCCTGCATGCAGATACCTAAATCTGCACATCAGGGGCACCTGGGGGGGAGGGAGATTTTCGTGCACACTTGGGGCAGTCCCCAGGTGTGCACAAAAATCTAAAAAGGGGGGAAAATATCGGGGGGATATTTAAATCCCCCAAAAAGTAACAGAGCGTCCCCTGCGCATGCGCAGGGAATCACCGGCATTGGAGCTGGGGGGATGGAGTGGAGGAGACGGGAGGAGACGGGGAGGAGAGGAGATCGGTGGGGCCCGGCGACTTTCTTTCTTTCTTTCTTTCTTTCTTTCTTTCTTTCTTTCTTTCTTTCTTTCTTTCTTTCTTTCTTTCTTTCTTTCTTTTTTTCTTTCAACTTTCTTTTATACTGGGGTTGCAGACATTGCTTTTAAAATGGATTTCCAAGCGAGAAATGAATTAAAAACCTCTAAACCCAGATGATACTGCAGGTGCAGAGCTGATTCAACTTTCATGGGATGCTCTTAAAAACATGATTCTGGACTCGATCAACCAAGCAAACAAACAAACTTGTGCTGAATTATATTGTTAAGAAATCAATTGAGAGAGGTGATCGTGTAAAGGTTTTTAGTAAAATAGTGGATAAGATAGATTTGTAGGTGAATTACAAAGAAGGAGCATTTATCTATTTGTATTAAAAATAAGGTGATACTTAAAAAAAAAAGGTATATCTGTTTTACAGGGAAAGTTGAACCTATAAGGAAAAAATAGGAGGGGAAGCACTTTATTAAAGATAAGAAAAGATTAAGAAAATATAAAAATTTATAGTAAGAGCCTTTGAATCTATATTGCTAAATGATACTAATACTAGAATGTTCAGATAATTTCTAAATGAAATCATGTATGTATTGTCTGATACTTGTAGCTGCAAATATTATTAGGCTATTGGTTAACTTTCTATTGTAAGTTTTAAGGGAGAGATTTAATCTGAATGTATCACAAGATATTACTCTCATTTCATTTGCATTTTTGGAAAATCAATAAAAATCTATTATAAAAAAAAGAGCGTGGACTCTAATCTGGGAGAACTGGGTTTGATTTCCTACTCCTCCACATGCAGCTGCTGGTGTGACCTTGGGTCAGTCATAAGTTCTTTCAAAGCTGTTCTCTCAAGGGCAATTCTTGAGAGAGCTCTCTCAGCTGCACCTACCTCACAAAGTGTCTGTTGTGGTGAAGGGAAGGGGAAGGGATTGTAAACCCTTTCTTTCTCTCTAGTTGCCTACCAATAACCACTGAAGGGAAAGTTAGTCCCACACAGGAGCCAAGAGAGTGTCTTCCTCAGTAGAGAGAGCTGTCTGCTATTAAATCTGACAGGGAACAGGGGATGAAGTGAAAATGGGCAGGGAAGAGGAGCAGACCCAGCACCTGGCCAATGGCACGCGAGTACTTTTGAGTGGCGTCCGACAGCCCAATGGCTGATGAAACCACTCTGCACAGCCAATGGGACAGCTGGAAAATAAAGCAAATTAATGTTAACCAAAGAAAAAATAATATGAGTATTTCCCCTGTTTGTGTCACTGGGTGCAAAAGTTGCTACACACTGTATGGACTGTAGTAGGAATAGTCTCCCCTCAAGATTTTCTCTGCTTTCTACTTGCATTACATTTCCCTTAGAAAATTCAATGTACTTAAAACAAGCATTAGTGTGCTAAGGAAATGTACCACATAAAAGAAACATGAAGATTAGAGCATACCCCTTTTCATTAGCAATCGAGTGCTAGGGATTTTAAGAGCATTGTTCATTCATAAAGTTGTTCATCATGGTTTCATTTTGTACATGTGTGTTTACTCTTGTCCCAGATTTTCCTTTTCCTACAGTAAATTGTGCCTTGTAAAGTTGGGAGGGGTAACCATTTTGGCAGTTTTCAGACACCTATATCACAATAGCTCTTGAACCACATGGACCTTCTGCCAATCACAGAGAGAGTTTCTTTATGAGTCCCTTTAGGCCAATCATAGGGGGTAGCTATGTAGCTGTCTAAAAGAATCATTCTGCCTGTGGGCAGGAACTTTGTGCTCTGCTCAATGCGTTAGTGCTAAAGGGCATGAACAAACAGAAAATCATATTTACAAGGGAGGGCAGAAAGCTGGTGCTACTGCACAGCTGCAATAGAGCACTTGAGAAAATACAAAACTCAAAAAAGTTTGCTGCCACCTACCACCATAACATCCCAACCCGACTTAGGAAAAGTATGGTTCTTTGCTATATGTACAGAATAAATATAACCAGATTTCAGAAAACAAAACAAAAAAAAATGGAGGAAAAAGAATGGTGCAAAATGCAAGCACAGAATCTGAATCCAAGCTTTACAATGTAACAGCTAAGAAAATCTGGGGTAAACTGTGCATGCAGAAAAGCCCACAGTTGTGCTCAGATACCCATGATCATTCTGTTCTAATTCTGTTTCATACAACTGATAAAAATTGCCAAAATTCTAGTTTGTTGTCAATTTATAACTGATACTTTGTTGTGTTCTTTGCTAATATTGCTACCATCCAACTTTATATGGAATATGCCAACTACTGTTACGGTTATTTCCATGTAATACAACAAAATAACGGTGTAAGAAGCTACATTGTGTGGCGTAAGTGTAAAAGGGGACTCTAAACTGGAGAAATGGGTTTGATCCCCTATGCTTCCACATGAAGCCTGCTGAGTATCCTTGGGCCAGTCACAGTTCTCTCAAAACTCTCTCTGCCCCACCTACTTCACAAGGTGCCTGTTGTGGGGAAAGGAAGGGAAGGAAATGTCAAGCTGCTTTAAGACTCCTTATGGTAGAGAAGAGTACGGTATAAAAATCTACTCTTTTTCTACATTGTGCTTAGGCATGATACCAAATTTTGTGACAAGTTTGGCTCAGTTTGCTTTTATATTTCCAAGACACTCAGCATAAAAATGTGGTTGGCCTTTTCCCCTTGACCACATCAACATTTGATAGCTATACTGCTGTTAAAATTGACATCCATTTCTGCATCAATTGCATATAAATGGCATTTTAAGCAGAAAAGAGAAAAGATCAAAGAGAATAGGCAGGGGTTTCTCCCCCAGACCATGTGAAAGGGAAGGGAAGGGAGGAAGGGAGGAAGGAAACCAAACATATTCATATTTGCACACCCATAAGTGTGATGTGTTGATTTGTATTCAGAAAAGTGTCTGAAATAGAATACCTTGTTTTCCTGATCCAAAAATGAAACATTTCGGATCTTGTTTTCCTGATCCAAAAATACATGAAAGACTAAAAATCATCCTAGATCTTCCTTGACAAACTCAGTTTGAAGGTTTAGCATGGGAAAAAATTAGCTATGTAAACTTACCATAATATTTAATACTTTGTAGTAATGCCCTCTCTCTGCCCTCTAAAGCTACAGACATAACTTCAGTAGTTAGCCTTCTGATAATCAAATATTAAAAATAATCCTGTACAAATCAATAAAAAAGTGAGTGGGTTCTTATGACTGGGAAGAACAAAACATTTTGTTCCACTCTGACCATTATTAAATATTGAAAGAAGGTCTGTGAGGCTTTCTCTAGAAGTGGAATATAACATTTTTATTGAGTAGAATAAGCTACTGAGCTTAAAGACCATCAAAAGTGAAGGTTAGGGTAGAACTCTTTAGTTAACCTATGTGTGAAATTATGAACTGTGTAAACAAAATGGGAGGTGGTGGAGAAAAGTAACTTCATTATCATCAGGATGTCAGATCTGCTTGTTGACAAATGAATGATTTGCTAAATAGATTAACTATGCTGTGTTACCAATTAAACAAATAAGAACCTCTTAATATGACTTAGCTCAGAAAATATTCCCAGGGGGTTCCTATTACAAACATCCATGATAAAAAGAGATGTCTCCTCATAGAAAGACACTGTATTCTGTATACATGCAACATAAGAACATATTCTGTATACATGCAATGGAGGATGTCTAGATTATAGGATCAGTATTTGTTTTATTTATTTTGTTTTGTTAATTAGACTTTTATACCACCCTTCCCACAAGTGGGCTCAGGGCGGTTCACAACACAACTATAAAATATATATAAATCAAAATAAATGATCTAAAATACAGATCTAATTAAACTTAACCCTGATCCTGACATGGCACCATCATACGATTGATTTATATTTGTGACATTTATCCCGCCTTACCCTGCAAGTGGGCTCCAGGTGACTCTCAACACATTTACCCCCCCTCCCAATTTATAATTTAAAATTAACAGTTAACAATGGGGAGGAGGGGAGGGGAAGCAGTTTGCAGGGCAGATAGTTGTTAATACTAGCCATTAAAACTGTTAAAAACCGTTGCTGTCCTCAGCTGTATGTTCTGCCTTGCAGGTGCTGCGGAAAGATGTGTGTAGCCTGATCCTGTTTACTCAAAACTAAATTTCCCTGATTTCAGTGGTTTTGCTCCCTTTTACGTTGCTCGGACCATAGCACTTTTTATAAATCTAAAACCAGCTGCAACTCAGCAAAGGTTGATCTCTTTCAGCATCAGTCCTTCAGCTGCAGACACAAGATGATAATAACTGGACCTAATTTGTGGCCTGGGAGTTTGCAGTGCTTTGGTATTGCTAAATTTAACTGGGTATAGTCTTTATCAGTGCCTGGAATGTAAACCACTAGAAGTGCTCCGAGTAAGGGCCATCTATGCCTCACATTTTTGATGAGTTGAGTCCAGATTCCCTGGACACAATTTGCTTTCCCCACAGTCACATGTCACACAGCAGCTGAAGGGAAACACATATTTAAAGTCCCCAGGAACCTGTTTGGGCTCCAGGCAATGGCATGGGGAGAAGAATTGGCTCGACTCCCCTCCTGCACCATTTTTCCAAGCCAAAATGGCAACAGGGGGAGTAATTAGCCTTTACAGAATCCTCCATGTGCAGCTCCAGAGTTGGCAAGTTATTCTCCCCTGCTGGTTTGACTTAGGAAAATGGTATGGAGAGGGAGCAGGAAGCCTCTTTGAGCCATTAGGATTCCTGAGGACTTTGCCTCAGTCACAGTTGCTGTATGATTGCAGGGAAAACAAATTGGTTCGTGAATCATGTCTTGTCCCAACTCATTAAAAAAATGTAGTTTGACTCTAGTCACTTTGAATTGGGGTTCCCATATTCTTTCTGTATACAGGAAAAAAATATAGTTTTTCAGAATCCTTTCCCCCCCACACACATACAGTTTTGATGAAGACTGAACATATTTCATCCTCCACTGTTAACAGCAGAAGAATCAGTTATGGGAAGGGAAGAGGGAGATGTGTGAATTGGCTTTCTCAAGCCCCTGAAATCAAAACTCCAGACTGTGCTCCCCCTCTGCCACAATTCCTCACAGGCTGCAAGCTTGCAGAAAATAATAACCTATACCTTGGGGTGTGTTTGGACAAGAGTGAAATAGTATAAGTCACAGTGTTTGAAGTGTATGCACATTAAATTTAAAATATTTTTGTCCATGGGTTCTTTCACATTCACACATCTTTCTGGTGATATATGGCAATATATGATGTGAAATGAGGGTGATGAGGAGAGAGATCTTCAATATAAAGGCACGGTTGTCACGGTAAGGACAAGTTCCTAGAATTTTGTATTCTCTCTCATCCAAAGAGCTTGTTTTGTTTTCCAAAGTTCACTGATTGTATGCATATGTTCTTGGATGTGGCTCCTTGTGTGCTGGTTCCTGGGCTAACATAAGCTTTCCCTGTGCTCATTCTACCCACTACAGTTAAGTTTGTGGAATTATATTGTCATATCTATCTTCATATAGGACACTTATATTGTTATAGGACACTTATGAAAGCCTATGAGATGGCAGTGAAGGCAGCTAAGAAGGATTTCTATGCAGCCTCCATTGCATCTGTGGGCTCGCGACCAGCTCAATTATCTAGAGTTATTTGGTCCATTACAACCCTGCCTCAGGGCAGACCAAATAGTAAGGAATTGGCTATTGGCTATGAGGCATTTGTGAGCTATTTCACAAAAGATCGTGGCTGGGAATAAGAACATAAGAGACACCAATGTTGGATCAGGCCAAAGGCCCATCCAGTCCAACACTCTGTGTCACACAGTAGCCAAAAATACCAGGTGCCATCAGGAGGTCCACCAGTGGGGCCAGGACATTAGAAGCCCTCCCACTGTTGACCCCCCCAAGCATCAAGAAGACAGAGCATCATAAGAACATAAGAACATAAGAGATGCCAATGTTGGATCAGGCCAAAGGCCCATCCAGTCCAACACTCTGTATCTTACAGTGGCCAGAAATACCAGTGCCATCAGGAGGTACACCAGTGGGGCCAGGACATTAGAAGCCCTCCCACTGTTGACCCCCCCAAGCACCAAGATGACAGAGCATCACTTGCCCCAGAGTCCCTATATATACCTTGTGGCTAATAGCCACTGATGGACCTCTGCTCAATATGCTTATCTAATTCCCTTTTGAAGCCATCCATGCTTGTAGCCGCCACCACTTCCTGTGGCAGTGAATTCCATGTGTTAATCACTCTTTGGGTGAAGAAGTACTTCCTTCTATTTGTTCTAACCTGACCGCTCAGCAATTTCATGGAGTGCCCACGGGTTCTTGTATTGTGAGAAAGGGAGAAAAGTACCTCTTTCTCTACCTGCTCTATCCCATGCATAATCTTATAAACCTCAATCATGTCTCCCCTCAGTCATCGTTTCTCCAAGCTAAAGAGCCCTAAGCGCCTTAACCTTTCCTCATAGGGAAAGTGTTCCAACCCTTTTATCATTCGAGTTGCCCTTTTCTGCACTTTTTCCAAAGCTATAATATCCTTTTTAAGGTGTGGTGACCAGAACTGCACACAGTATTCCAAATGAGGTCTCACCATTGATTTATATAGGGGCATTATGATATTGGCTGATCTGTTTACAATACCCTTCCTAATAATCCCCAGCATAGCATTGGCCTTCTTTATTGCAGTCACACACTGTCTCGACATTTTCAGTGAGTTATCTACTACAACTCCAAGATCTCTCTCTTGATCAGTCTCTGCCAGTTCAGACCCCATCAACGTGTATTTATAGTTAGGATTTTTGGCTCCAATGTGCATCACCTTGCACTTGGCCACATTGAACCCCATTTGCCATGTTGACGCCCACTCGCCCAACTTTGACAGATCCCTTTGGAGTGCCTCACAATCCTCACTGGTTTTCACCACCCCGAACAACTTTGTATCATCCGCAAATTTAGCCACTTCACTGCTTACTCCCATCTCCAAATCATTAATGAACAAGTTAAAAAGCAGTGGACCAAGTACTGATCCCTGTGGTACCCCACTGCTTACACCCCTCCACTGGGAGAACTGCCCATTTATACTCACTCTCTGTTTTCTATTAATTAGCCAGTTTTTGATCCATAAAAGGACTTGTCCTTTTATCCCATGATTTTTGAGCTTGCTTAGGAGCCTTTGATGAGGAACTTTATCAAAAGCTCCCCACCCCACATTTCAAATAGTTGGACCAGGGGGTCCAAGTCTATGCGCCCCAAAAGGAGGTGCCCACATTTTCCATTGTTTCCAATGGAGGGAAAAATGACTTAGTCTGAGCAGAAGCTTAAATTCCCTGAGAAGCCAGCTAAAAATTTGTGTGCCAGCATCCCCTAGCACAGGTTAGAGGGAACTCTGGCCACAAGTAAGCACTGAACCCCACTGAAATCAATGGGTTTCAAATGTATGTAAAATTTACTGGGGGGAAATCCTGTGAAGCTAAAATGTATACAAACAGTCATCATAAACTTTCTAGGAACCTTTCAGCAGTGACTGGGGCATAAATATGTCGGCATTAACCATAATGGAAAACTGTCACAATCCAAGGAAATTATGTCACAACTCAAAGTTGGAAAAGAGATGACAAAAAAAAAATCAGGGAAAGGCATGAAGTAAATTGGTGGAAGGAATGGCAGGTGAATGATAGTAGAGGAAGGATTGCTACTTTGAGTTTGACTGCATCAAATGATGACATGTTAGTATTTGATTTAACAGCTAAGATCAGACCTGAGTTTTTATATGTTGTTCAGCTTTAGCCTAGCTATTCAGAATTCCATACTGTAATAGCTCCATCTGAGTACATATTTCAAGATATTTCACTTTGTAGAATGGTTTCTCAAGGTGCAGATAATGGTACAGTTAAGGCAACTTTAATATTCATGCAGAAGTGGCTACAGATTTTTCACAACCACCCTGCACAGTGTGAACCTGGCTTCATAATTTACATAGAGATACGCATAATCAGCTGATTCAGTCAAAGGTTGCAGTGTTAATCAAGCTATAGCTACACATCTAGTTTCCAAAAGAAGGTAAATATATGCAAGACTTCCCCTTTCTTCGTTATGTTGCTGCCCAGAAATGATTCCATGAAAACTAGAAGTGTTATTGTATTCTCACTCATTCTGTGACTCCAATGTACAAAGCCATTCTTGGTGCCACTGCTCAGTAAATGTTAACTCTACCATCATACACTAGATGACATGATTCTCCTGCTCTCCTACCATCCTGTATTCAAAATGTGGGCAGAAGGTTGTATCCTCCTACTTGGTTCAGATAACGGTGGCAACTCCTTCCTCTAGCACAAGGAGCTTTCCTCTGATTGAAGAGGCTATTCCACTGGCAGAAGAGTCTCTCATGTCAAGGAAGGCTCCTGGTGCTGGAAAAACATACCACCATTAACTGAGCAGAGTTATTTTAAAACTTGCTTATTTTAAAACTCCAGAATAAGTCATGAAGAATGGCAATGGGTTTTGTGTTTGTGTGTGTAGATCATACCATGTTATTATTTTAGATATGTACACTCCACTTTTCTCCCCAATGGGGACCCAAAGTAGCATACAATATCATTATTCCCTCATTAATTTTATCCTCTCAGCAACATCCCTGAGAGGTAGTTTAGGCTTAGGACAGAGTGAGTGGGCAAAGGTCAGTGAGCTTCTGTAGCAGAATGGGGATTCAGACCTGGATTTCTGGGATCCTAGACCAGGGGTGTCGAACTAATTTGTTATGTGGGCCAGATCTGACATAAATAAGACCTTGTTGGGCTGGGCCATTTATGTCATTAAATGTAATGCCAGGTAGCGAAGATTTAAACTTTATAAAGGACACAAACACAAAGGGTTTTTTTTAACTTAAAATAAAAACAGGCTTAAAATATCAGCCTAAATTCATCTCCACATATATATTTGTATTGCATTACTTTTTGAAATATGTAACATGTTTAGAATAATTACAAGGAAATAAAAATACCTCATGGTATTTGTATCTCTGACAGAATCTGAGAGGAAAATTAGAGCTTCTATGAATGGTGCAAAACTATTATTTGCTATGAAAGGCAGCGATTGTAACAAATACAACAGGTAAATAAGTTTGTATACATTTTAATATATGTTTCCAAATATCTGTGTAAAAGGGTATACACAGAGGAAAAAAGAACCCAGCTTGAAATCTCTTAGAGGTTTGCCAAACAGTAATATAGCTTTTCTCATGAAGATTTGTTTTTACTGTTTGTATTTTAAATGAACTTGCTTTTCATTGTTTATTGTACCCTTTTGCTTGTGCTGAGAAGAAGAAATGTGTTATGCAGCATAGACAGGCTAGGTGAAACAAATAAAAGGGGATTAGATAGATTAATGGAAGATAGGTCCATCAGTGGGAACTAGCTATGGTGACTGAGGGGAAACTCCACATTCAGAGGCACTAAACCTCTGAATCCCAGAGCCAGGAGGCATCCTTAGGGGAAGGTCTTGGTCTCTACATCCTGTTGTTGCCCCCTCCCCCCCTGAGAAACTGGTTGGCCACTGTGTGAGACAGGATTCTGAACTAGATGGCTCATTGGTCTGATCCAGTAGGGCTCTTCTTATGTTCTTATGTAAAACACCATGTATGTATTTTTCTAAACAGAAACAAGAGAACTTTTCATTTGGGGCACTGGTATTCAGGTGTCCACTGTAAATTATGACGTGTGACCTAATTTAAACATGACACGTGAATGAAAACACACCTTTACCCATGCAACATCCTATATATCAAGCATCATATCTGTACAAGGATGCCCTGAAGCAGGAGATGTGGATTTGCATGCCAGGAAACCAGGACCTAGGTAGATGCCATGTTGGTGTGATAATGTTACATGCAAGGAGTTGGCAATTTAGTTCAGTGCTAATGCTGGGCATATGTTGGCCATGACATGATCCTGGCACAAATGAGAATTGCTTGATTAGCACATTTGGGGAGAAAAATAAGTCTCAGTGCTCTCACCACAATTTATATGCAGGCTAGGAAAAACAAAGTCAACGGTAGTGCTGGACATGTTTGGAGCCAAGGTGAAATTTGCCTAGGGTTTCTAACTGTGTGTTGGAACACTCCTGGAGGTGTGGGGTGTAGTCTAGGGAGGGTTGTTTGAGACCTCAGTGGGGTATAGTACCATAGAGTAAACCCTCTTAAGCATTACTGTTGACTTTGTTTTTCCCAGCCTGCACATAAATTGTGGTGAGAGCACTGAGACTCATTTTTCTCCCCCAGTGTGCTGATCAAACAATTAAATGCTTAGCTAATGCTGGTCAGCACCAAGGGTGTCCCCTCCACAAATCACTGTTCCATTTCAGTGAATGAAAGCTTGCTTTTGGGCAGTCCTTCATCTTTAAATGCCTTTAAACGCTAGCCAATTAGTCTTACCTGTCTTCTAGCAACCCACCATATTTCTTCCATCACTAGTTATGGACTAACCATTCAAAAGACTAGGCCTGCTTATAACAGCACATCAGGATATATATATGACGTGTATAATTTATATATTATATATATATAAATTCCCATTTGTGCCAGTTTGAGAATACCTGTTCAACAGCTAGGAGACCAGCTAGTTCCATTCCACTGCAGTTTTGAAGCATATGGAAAGCACTTGTGCCAGAAAGGTGCAGCCTGCTTATAAACAGCTCCCTCTAGACACCCCATTGGCTGGATTCCAAGCCAATTTGCCATCAGCAACTTGTGTCTTGTTTGAAGCATAGGTACAGACACAATGGCACCCCAGGCTCAATTGGATCCATGAAATGAGTTTGTTTCTCACATTCTGTGTTCTTTAATGTCTTCTCAGATGGAAGTTTTGGGAATTATTAGGGCTGTAGCAGGATTGTATTGAAGTAAATAAGATGAAAGGTAACAATTGTACATTGCCAATTTTCTGATATTTGCCAGTGATAGAAAAATAGCAATATTGCAGATTATTGGAACATGAATGTTACACATGAATAGTCACCCTTACAGGCAAATGACTCCTTTTTGCCAGATAGTCAGTTTGATATTGTCCAGAATGTAAAGACCTGCTTAGGCTCGTATTGTTGATAACAGCCAAAATCACAGCCTGCTTTTGAAGTCCACCAGTTTTAGAAGTGGTAGGGCTTTTCAACATATGCAAATCAAAAGCCCCCATTGGACATATAGGACAAATTCTTGGGTCCTTTCTATTGTAATTAAAAGTCTTATAAGTATTATCAGCAAGATCCCTATTAGGAATAAATCCAACTTGATCTTTGTGAACATAATGGGAAATAAATTTATTGATTCTTTTTGCCAAAATTGAGGTGAATATTTTTGCATCTTGATTAATTAAGGAAATTGGGCGATATGATTTGGGGTGTAGAGAATCTCTCCTTTTTTTAGGAATTACAACCATGGAGGCTTGCTTCCATGATCTTGGTCTAACACCTGTGTCTAGTACGTGGTTCAGTGTCTTTGTTAATTGGGGCACAAGCTGGTCCGCAAATACCTTATAGTATTCTGCTGGGTAGCCGTCTGGACCTGGAGATTTATTAGGTTTTATGTTTTTTAAAACCTCCCGAACTTCTGATTCTAAGATGGGTTGTTCCATAAAGGATTGATGCTCTTCAATTAAGGGAGTGAGCTCAGTTTTCATTGTCCAGTCATTTCAAATTTGTCACCCATTACAACAACATTCTACAACTAGTTCAGCTGAATAGATATGGTCTTCCTCCCTTTCATCACTGCATCAACCAAAAATATTCTTTGATAAATGGAACACAGCCAAGGCTATTCTGCTCATTTTCTGTTACTGTACTAAATACTGAACCCTCAACTATCTAGTTTTGTTCCTCTTGCCCATATGAACATACTTCCTCTCTTACTTGTTTTGTTGCTGTAATTGTTGCCATTGTTGTTTTTGCTGGAAGTTCAAACTTATGAGTTTGACACTGCATTGTTAAACTGGAAAATCTGCTGCCAGTTTCCATGGTAGCTCCAACAGCTAAAATGTAAAACATATTTTTAAAGATACAGTTTATGAAAATGGGTATTTTACATATGTGGGCAACAACAATTCTTTGGCATGTTGCTGTGGTTAATATTTAAGAGAAGGTATTTTGTTAAAATAAGGAGAGAAGAAAAAGGAAAGAAAAAGGGAAGCTCGTATCAAGCATTTGAGAGCAATCTAGTGTTTACACAAGAAAGAAAATGTAGCTACTCTGAAATCTATGACCCCAGCATAGCATACCTATTTCTTCCCTAGAGGGGAGAACAGATCTGCAGATGTACCCAATATTTCTTAAATGCCAAACTTCGCTAGCTTGCTGAGTTACAAGATGTCTGCAGTTTATCATATCTTTTAGACCACCCTTGTGGCCTGGCTGTCACTATGGCAACTCGGTTGGTTCATGCAGCAACACCTGGTCATATCAGTAGTTCTGTGCCACAGAAGTTTGTTCATAAATAATCCATGTGCGAGTGAATGTTGCTGTCATGTTAATTTGTAGTTAACCTGGTTCTAGCAAGTTTATAATTATATTTATGAAGTGAATACAGCAGATTGTTTGCTTTTACTTCATCGATGACTTAACACAAAGTGACAGAAACAAATAAAAGAAGCTTTAGCAATCACATTCTCACAAAGTATAAAGGATACTTTATTGTCTTTCTTTCCTATATGTATTCTCTAGATATAGCAATATGTCTGTGCCTGTGTGTCTCTGACCTCAATTACTTAGCACAACCTTTTATAAAAGTGCACTTGGCTTCTATAAAACTATATTGTAAACCTATGGCTTAGATCCAGAGGGCCAAGCAGAAGCACACATGATTTTCAGAACCCTTCTAGTGACAGACCCAGCACAATGGGAGGCCAGGGGCCTTCCACAAAAGAACATCTTGATGAAGAAGGAGCTGTTTTCAGGCAAAAAATAATAAAGTCCCATATTTGCCAGTCACATAACAATACATCTGAATCCAAGCTTATAACTCCATTTCTCTCCTTGATAGGTTTATCTATATAGCTAATTCTCAATAGTCCCCTCTGCAAGCAGATACTTAATTCTGCAAACAGAGGGCACACTATCCCCCAACAGGTTTTTCTACAGACTCAGGGGATTCCATGGTTATGAAGAAAAATCCAAAAAGTTAAAAAAATCTTTGGTGGGGTTGAATTTCTCCTCAATACCTTTTGAAATGGCCACCTCAGGGATCTATTCCAGGCCTTGCCACATCAACAGTGAGAGATAGACTGGCAAGGCCTGGAATAGAGAGAGATTATGAGTCGGAGAAGAGGACAGGCAGCAAAAGCAGAACAGGTACTGGGACTAGGGAGGATTCCTCTTGCAGTATGAATGGCTAAATAGCAGGGGGGTTGGGTTAAAAAGGTTGGGGGAGGGGTCAAGGCACTTTCCAGGCCTATTTTGGAGTCAAGCCTGGGGCTAGGATTGCCCACTCCAGGTTGGGAAATTCCTGGAGATTCTGCGGTGAAGTATAAGGAGTGCAGAGTTTGGGGAGGAAAGAGGCCTCCGCTGGATATAATGCCACATAGTCCACCCATTGTATCCAGGGGGACATATCTCTGTTGTCTGGAGTTCAGTTGTCATTCTGGGGAATCTCCATGTCCCACCTGGAGGCTGGCAAACCTAGCCCTAGCAGCATCTTCTGGGTGACTTGAGACCACCTGACTTGCATGATTCAACTAGGCCTGACTGCTTGCTACTGTTCAACAGCATCCACCCTATAAAAGTCAGTGTAGTGTAATGGTCAGAATTTCAGAGTAGAGTTTGCAAGATCGAGGTTTAGATTCCCATCTTGCTGTGGAAGCTCACTGGGTGATTTTGGACCAGTCACATATTTTCAGCCTAACCTACCTCATAGGGTTGTTGTGTGGATAAAAAGGAGGAGAGAGTAATGTCAGCTGCTTTAGTCCCCACTGTGGAGAAAGACCATAGTTTTCCTCAGTAGAAGCTGCAGGGGGAAAGGAGATGGAAAGCTGAAGACAGAGGAGCAGATAAAGGTAGGTTGGCAGTTGGCTGGGAAGGAGATAGGGATGCCAACTCCAGGTTGGGAAATTCCTGGAGATTTGAGGGGTGGAGCCTGGGGATGGTGGGTATTGAGGTGGGGGAGGGACTTCAAACAGATAGAATGCCATAGACGCCACCCTCCAATTTCCTCCAGGGAAATAAATGTTGCCAACCTCCCAGTGAGGGCTGGAGATCTCCTGAAATTACAATTGATCTTCAGATGACAGAGATCAGTTCCCCCAGAGAAAATGGCAGTTTTGGATGGTGGAGGTTATGGTATTATAACCTGCTGAGTTTACTTCCAAGCTCAAACCTCATCATCCCAAGGCTCCACCCCCAAATATCCAGGAATTTCCCAACATGGAGCTGGCATCCCTAAGAGGAACTAATCTCTTTATTTGGGCAAACCATTGTGAGTCCTGGAGAGCAGCTGCTGCCACTGCTGCTGTGGGGAGGAAGTAGATGGCAGACCAGGAGAGTGACAAGGGAAGAAACAGTGATGGGGTGGGGGCAGAGAGGAAATGACAGGTATGGAAGGGAGAAAGAAAGAGAGTAAGAAAAGGGACAGGAAGGAGAAAGAGGGTAAGAGAAGTAGGGGGAGAGGGGAAGAAGAAGAGGGCGCCGGGATTGGATATCCACTCCTGCAAGCTTCCTGTGGGTCCCCACTTGTTATTCTCTAGCAACATTATCATCCAACAATTTTAAGAAGAAGAAAAATGTATTTTTATTCAGTGGAGCCCCCTCCCCCCCGGGGTGTTTTGTGCGATCTTTGATGCTTTGAGTTGATATTTTCAGTGATTTTCCATGTGTTTAGCAAATGTATCAAATGGCTTGAGGTGTGTACAACTCAATGTGCTATTCTTAGATGGGTTCCTGTTAGTGTTGTGCACTGTGGCTAATTTCTGCATTTGTACCTCTGTCACTTAAAGCCATTGGCACACATGTATATAAAAGAGACCTGCCCATATGCCCTGTTGTTGTTATCCTCTGGGGAAAAGAGGCAAGGGGATGGCAAGAAGACAGTTCCAAATGTCCAAATGTGTTTGGGAAAGCAAGTCAAGGCCTTGAATTGGACGCTGCATTATCTTTGACCAAGCGACAAAGTACACACATTTCACCAAGTTGTTTGTTTGTTTGATTTTTAACAACAGCAGCAACAAAGCCTTGAGAGACTGCAATCGGAAGTAGAATGGAAATATTAGAGGTGTTTCTTAGCCATGTCTCCTCTGTCTATATTTCCACTCAAAATCATCACAGCCATGGACTTTCTATGCCAATAGAAAATATTTGAGGCCACCCATGTTTCTGTCCTTATGGATGGGGGGGTTGAGCAATTTTTGAGGGGAAAATGGTTGGAAGTGAGTGTTTCCACAGCTCCCCTGCTCCCCCTTCCGCTATAGAAGATGCTTTTCATTTTTAAAAAAAAACTGAGAAGAATGTTACATATAATTCATGTTAAGTCTAGTTTGGCCATCACTAAAATGTGTATGGTTAGTTGCTGTCTCTTGGTAAGTTACTATTCAGATAAAAAACCTTTTCTCAGCATACCGTTGTTGTTTTTTAAGTGTCTAGAATATGTGCTTTTTGCCACTTGTCCTTATTTTGATGATGTATATGAATGTGACAATGGCAAATTTATTGTATTGGCCAGTTTGGATATAAACATTCCCTAACACGTGAATACTATCAATTTTTTCATGCTATGTAACAAAGTCATTAAATTTGTGCATTTTATGCAACAGTGTTTTTGTGTATACATACTAGATATTTCCTGAACAATTTTTCTGTAATTACATTTTTGTATAGATCGTTAGTTTTTATACTGTCAGAAAATAACATCTGTAGATATGGCATAAGAGAAGAATCACAGAAACTGAACAGCAGAATCAGCAACAGAGGTGAGAAGAAATATGACCTCAGAAATTAGACCAAATTGTTGCAGCATCATAAGATAGTGCACAGTTGGTTGTTTACTCTGTAGAACCAGGTTCCTTTACTTGCTACACAATATTTTCTCATGTTCTTGGGCATTTTTTGAAGTAAAAATACCCATGTATTCATAGTGAGTACAATGCAGGTGAATTCCCTTTCATTTGCATAACTTGAGTTGACTTGTATGGTACCTATTATGTATAGGCTGAAGACTGACCTGGCATTAGAAGATATAGCATGAGGGGCTATTGGCAGTGCTGGATTGGTCAATAGGAGGACCTGATGGAACAGCTTATAAATGGGCAGGCATCGTCCTCATTTGTCATGTGCTGTTGATCCACCTACCCTCCAGCTGGAATGACATGGGATCAAGTAGGAATTTTTGGACCTCCTGCCATTTGTTTTGGAAAGGAATAGTTTCTTAGGACATGATATATAATGATATATAAATAGGCCTAGTCTTCTGGCTGGTTAATTTATAACTTGGAATGGCAGGAATAGTCCTGGTTGCTCAAAATAGGTAGAAATAATTGGTAAAGCAGTCTGAAGCATATGAAGATGAAAGACTATTCTTAAAACAGCCCATCATTTGCTGGCCCATGATGGGATGCAGAGTGAGCGTGTGTAAGGAAAGACGAAACAACCAGATTATGGAAGGAAAATGGCCATAGCGCTATTGTGTACAGACAAAGGAGCATTGGTGCAGCATGGGGATGGATGCGGCATCAGACGACCAGCCTGCTGCCCAATGAACCCCCTCCCCAGCCTGCCCGTTGGGGAGGGGGAACCATGGAGTGGCAAACCAGTGGGTACCACCTGGGTTCCAGCTGCTGCATGGTCCCTTGCCACCTGATAGTGACGCCTGCTGGCAGCCCCCAAGCTGAGCATGCTGCATAATGGCTTCACCCCCAAGACCCCTTAAGGGAGACTTCAAATTGGAGAGGTAGATACGCAGATCCATCTTCCCCCAAAAAAGGGTCCGTCCCAATGCTCAAACCACCACAAGAGCAAGGGGAAACCTCTTGCTCCTGCCAAACGCTGCTAAGCTTGCAGCCAAGAAATCAAGCCATCACACATACTGTGGAGCTATGTGTCCATACTCCATTCAGAAAGGTAAATCCCATCATCCCTAAATAGAGCTGTCTGCCAAAAAGAAATATCCGAGTGCTTGATAATAAGTCCATTCAAAGATATGATGAGTCTCCCAGCTGCCTTGCAGGCCTTCTGTCTGGTTAAGTCCGCTTTATCAGGGGTGATGGCACCATATCATTCACAACATTCTAGTACCAGCAAAAACGTCGTGTTTGGGAGATGTGAGGGAAGTATCTGTAGGTCAGTAGTTACAGTGATCAGCAAGATGGCACCTTTTTGGGGCAGGAAGGTAATTTTCTCCTAGATGGATTATTATCATATATATATCATCATAGACCTTTATTGGTATAGCATGATATTACAGAAATATAAGAATAAGATAAAACTGAAGGTTTTATACCACAGTGGTAGTGGGGGAAAAGGTCAAAAATAGTCAATTCAAAATAACAACCCAGAATAAAACAGTACATTAAAACTAAGTGTTAAAAACTTTTGTCCTTAGCATCCATACAGATGGGAGGAAATTATTACCACTTCAGGCTGGCTGAGGCAAAAAATATTGGTGGGAGATGGTGTCCACAAGGGAGGACCAGCACATGCCCATTTGACCCAGCCAAGTGAGATGTGGCCTATCACCAAGCCCAAAATTGTCCCCCAATTCTGATGTAGATGTGTATTTCTCAGGCCAAAAAACAGTACTATGTCCAATAATCCATGCTGTTTTATTCCAGCCTGTGAGGGCTAAAATTGAAACAAGTTAGACACCTATTTGAACTGAGGGTGAATATAGGACTGCTAAACTGCTGAGCACCAGCAACCAATGGCCCAGATCTTGTTGGACAGGAGCCCAGTTTCAGAAGCTCCTGTGGTCACTCCTATGCAAAAAGAATGTATGCCATATGCAGCAGGAGGGAGGCCGAGGGCCGCTATGCACTTTCACAAGAAACTGGGAAACTGGAATCTAGACAGTGAGGAGCTGTCAGCATGGACAAAAAAAGGACTTAATAGCAAGGTAGTCTGCCATGCAGCAAGCAGGGCAGGGCTGTCCAGCAGAAGCAGACCCAAATAGGATTTTAGCACTATTACTCCACTAGTCTCTCTTAGAGTGCTGCAGAGATATCTGGAGCTTGTTGCCCTGTAATTAGATGTTACTAAAGGAAAGGGGGCACCCAGATGAAATGTGGCATGAGGGCTCAAAAAGCTCTGGATGAACAGTGTAATTTAGGCATAATTCTTCAGAGTTCTCAAAGAGCACACAGCAAAACTTTTAAAGCCAGAACTCTAAGACTGGATAAAACCATTCTAACCAAATTTTTAAAAATCATTTTGAAACTGTGATACACTTTAAAGGACTACAAGAGTTTAACAATTTATTAATATTAATCAAACAAAATCATTTAATAGCCAAAGCCCATCACATTCTCAGCAACAAATCAGAGATAAAGGAGATCAACCATCAAGCAGACGGACCACCAGTATGAAAATAAACATTAAAACATTAAATCAACATTTTAAATTTTGGTTTATTTAAATGTATTTTAAAGGTTTAAAAAAATGTTTTTGAATATTTGCTGCCTTGGGGGCTCGAAGAGCTCACTGCTGCAAAAGGCACAAAAAGGCCATTGTGAAAGCTGACCTAAATAGTATAACTTCAAAAGCAGATGAACAAATGTGTGGAAGGTGTGGCATAAGGCTGTTTAGCACCTGTGTCATAATAGGCTTCTGGGCATCTGGAGATGTCAGGCGATCTGCCACCAACCTTCAATAGCATGGTGGGGCATGAAGGAATTACAGGGGTCATTGAAACATACAGCCTTGCTATAAAAGAATATTGCAGCCATGTGCAACCCCATGGTTCTGGGTGCCAGCCCACACTCCTTGAGGTGTTTCAAATAGTGTAGTATTAGTGCCTCAGGGACAGGAAAGGCTGTGTTGCAACCCATTGATACCAGAAAAGACATGAAGGAAGAGACAGTGTGTGCATAGCACTGCCAAGTGGAAGGAGTGATAGAATTAAATACTCCCTGTAGTATCACACTTTCCCAAGATCCCAGAGTTTCTCCGGGAATAGATCCAGGTATTGCTGCATGCTGGGGGCTAAGGCCTGGAACCACTCTTCCTAAAACTGGGACGAGGCATCCTGGATGTGGTTACTGGCATGTGCAACATATCATGCTGAAAAAGGAAATATTACTACTGAGACAAACCAGAATGAATTTGTGCATGAGTGCATAACCCACTCATAGCAAGAAGACTGATGATTAATGTTAGCAACAGCCTGATTGTCACACCAAAACATAATGTGTTCGTTTTGAAAAAACTGGCCCCAGATGACTACTGCTACTAAAATTGGGGGGAGGGGGAATCCAGAAATGTGAGATATTTAAAAATGCCAGCAACAGACCATTGCAGAGGCCAGTGCCACATGCACCAATGGCCCACAAAGTAGAATTCAAACCCCAGGCTGCCCACCTCATCAGAACTGACATGAAGTGAATCACCGGGTGACAAGGTGAATGGCCAAATCACAATCCTGTTAAAATTATCTAGGAAGGTAAACCAAATGTGCAGGTCTTCCTTGATGCCCTGTGTAATTCTAATATGATGCTGAGGGGTGGAAATGCTGGTGATGTATGGAACTATGCAAGCAAAAAGGGCATGTCCTGGAGCAGCCACCCTGCAAGCAAAGTTGAGGCATTCCAAGATGGCCCGCATTCCCTTAAGCATGCATTATTCCTATTGATGACCTGACACAAAAGGGATCTAAGGACAGCCAGTTTTTTTCTCTGGAAGGCAGGAGGTACTGCATTCAGAATCAAGTAATATACCCAGATAAGTTAGATGGGTGTCTGGGCCTTTGGTTTTTTTATGGGCCAAGGGAATCCCCAGCTCAGATGCTAGGGTTTGGAATACAGAAAGGTAGGTAGCACAACCTCTGTTATTTATATATGCACTGGAAACATTGAATGACTGAGTGAGAAGTAACAGATCAATACAAGGATTGAAAATACAAGGTGAAGAATACAAATTGCAGGCATTTGCGGATGATCTTTTGTTTATATTAGAAAATCTGTTAGAATCTATACGTTGGCCCCGGTCACACGGGCAGGAAACTGCGTGGGAGAAGCGTGGCTGTTTGCCCTGGGGCAAACTACTGCGCAGTTACTCGATCAGACCTCCTGTGGAGGTCCTGTGGAAGTACCGTGGAGGTTCCATGGCAAGGGAGAGGTGCTGATCACAGAACAAGCCGGCGCGCAACGAAGAAGCGCGCGCCGCGGCAAACTGTTTTTGTTTTGTGTGTACACGACGAATGCGCATGCTCCGTTGGGTGCGTTTGCGCATCCACAGAGACATGGACAAAAAAACACACCTTATTTGCAAGGGGACATGGGCGGGCGCCGGATGCCACCGGAAACGTGATCAGACGCCCGCCCTTGCCCCGCAGTTTCCGGAAACTAGTACCTCCGAGGTACTAGTTTTTTGCCCCGCAGTTTCGGCTGGAAGCCTCGGTTGTGCCACGGGAGTGCTACGCTTTCCAGATGTGCTGGTGAGATCGCGCCCGGAAACTCCGCCTGTTTTCCATCTCACTTGTGTGGCTTCTGTTCCGTGTGACCGCAGCCCAAAATTATTATATGAGATCAGAGGATATGGACAAGTGGCTGGCCTGAAAATTAATACTAAAAAAACTAAATTGTTGGCAAAAATTGTTCATCTGCAACTTTGTCAGAGATACAAAATATAACTAAGATGGAGGTGATGAAGAAAGTTAGATATCTGGGTATAAACTTTTCAAAAAAATGTAGCACACTAATGGAGGATAATTATAATAAAGTTTTGGATGAAGTTAGAAAAGATTTGGCGTATAACAACAAACAAATATTGTTTAATTGTACATGGTGATTTACTGTTTTACTGGTTATTTGGATAGGTGGCAAGGAGGGGAAGGAGTGTTTGGACAAATGGGTGTGCATGTGAGACCAAGGCTTAAGTTCCCAACAGCAGTGTGGCTATTACATGATGACAGGCGTGGAAGTGGCACCCGATCTTTCCTCTTTTTTGCCACCAGAGTTGGAGGACTGGGCCCCTCAAAAGGGCTGCAAGGTACCATGTGGCCAAGATGGCCTGGAGTGGAGGCCAAAGCATGCATCACAGTTATGCTGAAATGTACACTTAACATGATTGCACTTCCCCTGATTGTATGCCCAGCAAACCCAGTGGCCAACTTGGCCATGGATAGGTCAGGTCTGGACAGTATAAGAGGCCTCACATTTATGAGCCAAATTTTGTCATTAATGAGGTCCCACCTGGAAATGCCACTATGGGATACCTCTTTAAAAACTCCTCATCATAGTCTATGGCCATGGATTTGCCAGCCATCTTCTGCACCCTTAAAACATTTGACATATTGTTAACCAAATGCCAACCATGTTCAGGATAGGCAGACGGCACTATGGCCATAAAAACTAAAACTTCAGACAGCCAATTTAGGAAGATGTGCTCAGCTACTTTTTTGTGGAGTATCCCCCATTTACCCATATTTCTTTCTAGTTTCAATAGGGAAACACATTTACATAATAGCCACCAAGAGTCCGTTCCTGGACCTTGAAGAGAGGGTGGATGCCAAAAGGATATTCAAAGTCGCTATAAGCCGCTGAAGCCCTGGTAGTGCCCGGTTGCCCAGACCCTCAGACCACACTCAGACCAACATCCACCCCCCTGTACCACAGCGCCCAGGCTGGTAGACTAGGGATGTGAGCACCCTTAACCAGGGCCAGCTCTATCACTAGGCCAGCTAGTGTCTGGCCTAGGGCGCGCTGTCCTCAGGGGTGCCAAACTGTGCCCCACCCCCAACCCCCGCAACCCGCCCCCGCCACCCTAACCGGGGGGAGGTC